>NC_142027.1:12307406-12611545 GCF_982192425.1 Myodes glareolus
AGAGAAAACAAGGTGTAATCAGGGATGAGGTAGGAATAGTCTTTCAGTATTAAATTTCACAAACACTATATAACATCCTTTTCTCACTGCTGTGCAAAATACCATACAACAGAGATTAAAGAACTCACATTTTGAAGATAGAGTACATCATGGAAGGAAAGACACAGCCGGCAGGGACTGAAGCATCTGACTACACTAAAATCAGGAAACAAAGAGGGATGGAAGTCTCTGCTTGGCTTGTTTTCTCCTTCTTGCTCAACCTAGGGGACTCTAGGCCAAGGACAGTTAATGCACCCAGTGCTGTGCATAGTTAATGGGGTTCTTATTTATTCATGAACCTAATGTAGAGCATCTCTCAGCATGCCCAGAGGCTTGCCTGCGACGTGATTCTAGATCCTGCCTAGTCAACATCAGTATCCAGTACACACACCTTGGCATCACTTCTGCAGGACTACTCTGCTGTCACACAGAACATACTCTTTGCGTGCAGAAAGATAATGCGTAAGGGAGGCTACAGGATACAGTGTGTGGTGGTTTCAGTGAGGACTGTCCTCCACAGGTTCGTATATTTATTTCAATACTTTGTGCCCAGTTAATGACACTGTGGGAAAGTTACAGAACCTTCAGGAGGTGCAACCCGGTTAGAGGAGACACATTACCATGAGCAGGCTTGCAGGCTTGGGGGGTTTATACCCTGCACCCCCCCTCTCTCTCCCCCCTCCATCTCTCTCCCTCTCCCTCTCCCTCTCCTCCTGTTCTGCTGTGCAGGAATGACAATGTGACATGTGGCCAATCAACTCCTGCTCTGGCCTCCATGCTTCACGGTCAGAATAGACTCTGTCTGTCTGGAGCTCTAGATGAACAGTTTCTTTAAGGGGTTGCCTTTGGTCGCTATGTTCCATCACTATGGTAGAAAACTGACTGAGGCACAGTGATGCAAAGCCATCTTAGTGACACTACTGAAAATCATGTGTTTAAAAGCTTCTCTTTTCAGTGTCGGGGGTGGGAGGGATGGGGTTTGGTGTGTGTGATCAGAGACTGCTTTCTCATTTCCCGGCCACCCTGACCTGAATAATCACACAGAAACTATATTAAGTACAACAATGTTTGGCCAATGTCTCCAGTGTCTTCTTAGCTAGCTCTTACACCTTAAATTAGCCCATTTCTATTATTTTATATTTTATCACGAGATTTGTGGTTTGTTGCCTCTTATTTCTTGGGCAGCTACATGGTGTCTCCCTGACTCTGCCTTCTTTCTCCTCTATCTCTGCTTGGATTTCTTGCCTTGCTCTAATGTTCACTGCCATAGGCCACAGCGGCTTCTTTATTAACCAATGGTAATAAGACATATTTACAGCATACAGAGGGTAATCCATATCAGGTATCTGTGTAGAGTGTGTGTGATATGTGTGGGTGTGTGTGTGATATGTGTGTGTGTGTGTGTGTGTGTGTGTGTGTGTACGGAATGTGTATTTTAACTGAAGAACATATAATCTAGCATGTAGGATATAAAAAAAGTGGTAAAGTAAGAAATCACAAGCAGATTACCAGGGCATACAATTTGATTCAGAAAAGATATTCAAAATCAAAATAGGCTTCAAAATAAACCACATTTAGATATTACAGATATTAATTTGTTAAATATTTAAAAACACCATACCAGCAAATCTAAAACACAAAACACAAATCAGTAAATTCCATGTTTAAATTCCAAGCTGACAAAATTTGAAAGGAAATCTGTAAGTTTCTTTCAATCTTTAACACACTGGATCTCTGGATGGAATCCCTACATCAAGCTAAATCACAGACATTCTTTGAAATTTTTGTCTGTAGTTTACACAGCTTTTTGTTTCAATGACTCTCACTCTGGCTGAAACTTTATCATCAGCTCTGAGAGCAGTCCTGTATTTACTTTTTTTTAGCCTGAGAGCATGTTTTGATATTCTTCAGAGCTTTGAAAACAAATGCTTTTTTTTCCCCCAGGAAAATTCATAACATCTGATGAAATAGCTCAATTCTTCTTTCCTTTAGAAGATGAAATCAAAGATGAAAGGTGTGATTTTTTTTCTAACCACAGCAACAATGGAGATGCCCCACCACCAAAGACCAATCCTTGGAAAATAGAGTTCTTAAAGATAGAGATGACTTCTCGGTGAAGAGAAAAGGAAAAAAGATAGACAAATAAAAATAAAAGCTCATATAGATATAAATGTAGAAACAGATGAAGATGCAGATATAGATGATATAAATGAAAAAAGATATGAAGACAAACCATCTCTGTGACAAATCAATTCTCAAGAAAAGTTTTTTTCTTAATTTTTAATAACAACTTACCTGGAAGATGATCAAGTCAATGAAATGTAGAATAGGCATAGAATCATGGCTTTAACTTCAAAGTCTTCACTGTGTGATATGCTTTAAGAATAGGCCCAATGCATTCTAGTTTTCAGTGGTCTTTGATGAGAAACCCAAGGAAAACTAATTGCTTTAGGGGAATTCTGTATGATTAAAGTGAAGCAAGCATTTGCAGTGGAAATTTAATTTATCTGTCAATTTGTTACACAAACACAGATTAGTTTAGGTGCAATCATGGTGATATTTTTGTCTTTCTACTGTAGTGGGAGTTATATTCACAAGATCTATTTTCATGAATAATACATTACTAGGACATTTTCAATGTCATTTGGGGTAGCTAAAGCAAAAATTGCCTCTGGGACAAAAGATGCCATTAAGTGAAGACACTGTCACCTTGGTGTAAGATACTGCTTGTTATCTGCTGGGCCAGAACAAGAAAACTCTATTAATGCTGGTTTCCAAAGGTTGTACTAACTGCCTGTGAGCCTTGAAACAGGACTGATCCACCAGTCCATGCTGTGTGTGCCTACATCACACGTTAGTATCATTTCTTACAAAACTAACAGGAAAACACATCTGCATTTGCATGCCAACGTGCACACATGACTTTTGAAACATTATTAAAAGTAGAAAAGCCACAGCTGAAAATTCAGAAGACCTAATAAGAACTGTAAATAACAGTAATGTTAACACTAAAATGATTTAAAAAAATAGATATTCTTAGCTTTGGCATTGTCTTTAATTATTTCTATTCATAATAAAAAGCAGTGAATATTTTTGAAAAATCGGTAATTCCTTGACTGACCCATTCTTAAATTTCTAGTGCACTTTTTAGTTGGTTTTTCTGGCTTAATGAAAATTTCATATCTCTTAAACACAGTAACCACAACATTTACCGTTCTCCACTAAACAAACTGCATTCTGTTAACTGAATTACTACTCACACAACCAATCAATCACACTTTGAGATTGAAAAGCATTCACCCAATTTTTAAATGCAGAGTATGAACTCAATTTATGCATCATATTCCTATTCTGTGTTGGATTGTGTGCCCTCAAATGGTGATCTAATTCTGGATCTTAAAGATCTGAAACATTTTGGAAAATTGGGGCCTACACCTGGGTAATGAAGTCAAAACAATGTCATATCATACTAGGATGGTCTAATGAAATGACTGCTGTCTTTATAAAGGGAAGGAGATGTGGATACATAGTTACTCACAGAGGAAAAATGATCGCGTGAAGCTAGAGTGGATTTGGAGAGATGAATCTACAAGCCAAGGGTCACAGAAGATTACAGTCACAACTAGAACCATGGCACTGATTCTTCCCTAAAGTCTCCAGGGAAAGAAACATGATCTGCTAGCATATGGGCTCTGACACTGTAAAGAAGTTTATAGAATTTTTTTGGCCTTTCAGGTTATTGGTTTTATGACAATATTATTAAGGTAGTCAAATTAAATAATTATTAAATATGATATACTGGTTATTTTTAAATGTCAACTTGCCACAATCTAAAATCACATGAGAAAACTGCCTCAGCTGAGGAATGGCTTCTTTCAGTTTGGGCTGTGTGTAAGTCTGTGGAGATTGTCTTGATTGTTGATGTAGGAAATCATGACCTTCTGGGGATGGTGCCATTCCTATCGCCCATATTGGCATGAGCTGTTGGTGATGCAGCTGTCTTTGGCTCATTTTGCTCTTCTAAGTAACTACCAGACATATTCCGTTAAGTAGCTCCAGTAAACTCAACATTCCACCATCTTCGACTTTGAAAGCATTTTTACTTTGATCTGTTGTTTCCTATCTAGGGTGAGTAGATATCTATTTACCTCCACCAAGTGTCACACAACAAGGTAATTTGAAGTGCATGATAACAACCAATCAATTTCATTTTAATCTATGCTAAATATTTTAACGACTTACCATTTTTCTTATTATAAAATATTTTGATTATTCTTTCCACTTCCTCTACTCTTCTGAGTGCTTCCCAACCCATGCAACTTTATCTTTTTTCTCTAACTCTCAAGACAAAAGAAAATGAAAGCACAAAAGGAATATGGAGTTCACTTTCTGTTGGCCAATTACTCCTGAGCAAGGAGCCTGAACTTTAGAGTCAATCAATGAATTTTTATGCTGTTTTCCTGTCTTGGCCTCATAAGGAAAGCAACTTTGAAATGATTAGCTCCTTTTCTCTTTGTTTCTGCTACCTGCCATACACACCCATGAACTTTTAAAGCAAGAGCCTGAGCTCACATCCCAAAACAGTACAGGTAGATCCACCCACACCCAATATGCCAACTAAAGAGACAAATATTGTTTAAAAGCAGAGAAGAAATTCATTCAACATGGCCGCAAGGAGGAGTATTATTCTCTAAAAAATGGACATTTAAAGAGTATGGGTTAAGGTGAGCTCCTACCTGTTTGATCTCAGGCAATCCCTATGTCCAGAAATGAGCTCAAGATGAGCTATAGAAGGATTTCTAGCAGTTAGATAAAAGTCAGAATTCCTCATGAACTTGTGAAAAGGATTTTTCAGGAATCATTTCCTTGCCTGTCACAGAAGGGATGTGGCGCTGCATTCACAGGTACCTGTGGCTGCACATTGAAGCCCATGGTGGCCTCTAGGATCCCTCAGTACCTACTCATGAATACTTTGTATACATTTAAAAATCCGCCATGCTAGTATCTTAACCCTTCTCACCGCAGACGCCAGCTCTCTTTATATACCCTGCCCCTGGCATCTCTCTCTCTCTCTCTCTCTCTCTCTCTCTTTCTCTCTCTCTCTCTCTCCCTCCCTCCCTCCTTCTCTCTCTCTCTCTCTCTCTCTCTCTCTCTCTCTCTCTCTCTCTCTCTCTCTCCCTCTCTTCTTGCTAGTCTCAGAATTCCCTCTTGCTCTTCACTGTCTCTTGTTATCGCTACTATTTTCCCCTGCTCTCCTACTTCCCTAACCCTGGCCTCATCCAGTCAACTTCTTTTTCTCCTGCTCTGGACTCTTCCAAATAGCTCAAATAGCTCTGGACATTTTCTCTCTCTTATACACAGTAAGCCAGAGCAGCCGCTTCAGTAGTTTGCTCACCGTGTGTCCTCACGTCTGCCACCAATCTCCTAATTACTGTGCCATCTCCCAGTCCTGCACAGTGGTCTCGAGAGTTATTAAGTTGTTAATCTGTTAGTTACTAAAGATGTATCTTTGTCCTCCTGTGTGAATTTCTGTCCCGCGCTACTGTCTTGCCAGCAAGAACGACGCAGGGCACGTAGGATCCTTCTGCAGAACAGCCTTTTAATGCATCTTGAGAGCGAGAGCATAAGCCGACATGGCGGAGACCCAGAGCGAGGGGAACCCAGCCCTTTTATAGGAAACAGTCCCCGCCTCGGACATGTCACTCTCAGATTGGTCAGCTGCCTATCATCCCAGATGACGCCTCGGGAGAGGCAGGGACTACAGCGTTGGAAATTTATCAACACATGCGCGTTATCCTGTTCACCGGGCGGTGGAACCGGATGTCAGCGCCATCTTGGAATGGCGAATGTGGTTGCGGTCCTCTACAAATTTCCTCATTTAGAACAGGGAGGTGTGGTTCCTTCTAGGTTCTACTCTTAATGAAGCCTAAGAAGACTGGAGAGGCAGCACTAAGGACAAAAACGTATCTCTGTGCTATTAGCGAAAGTGCATATCCTGGAAGACAAATGGAGCCAGGTTTTCACCTTGCCTTTGGTAGCTTTGGGAACCTGAGTAAGAGGTCAGCAAATGTCAGCAAATCTGCCTCTGAGTGTGCTGCAAGTGCCTTTGCTAAGCTCAGGGGGCACATTCTTTTTATAACAGACACTAAGCACACAAAAGAAATGTGGCTTTCATCAAAATATAGCGTTTGTTCCTCTGTGCTCTTGATTTTTCCTTGATGGTAGTGAACATACCATTGCTAGTTTTATGATGCCAGCCTTGCAATGGCACAGAACAACTCTTGATGATTTAGCTCTGCTTGAGCACCGTGACCCAGTGTATATCTTTGCCATCCTTCTTTCTCTCTCTTCCTGTGTGAATATAATCTTTTCCACATGTCATGGGTGGGTTTGAATGTGAGAACTCTTCTCTACCTGTGCCCAGGGAGAGCTTTGACTTTCTGTTTGCATCCAGATGCCATACAAGGCATCACTGAACTTTTACTATTTTTACTTGTACAGAAAAAATGATATTTTTCTAAGGCGAAGGAACAGGAACTTTTTGTAATATTTGCTATGAGAAAAGGATCTAAGAAGCAATTAGTGTCCCATGCCCATCCTGTGGTGGCCAGCAGTCACCTTTGCGTCACTTATAAGCCATTAGCTACATCGTCTCAATCATGAGCAGTTGCAAAACGTCTTTGCAAAGAACATCGAAATATAAGGGAATTGCCTGTGTGTTGCGACTGTAATAAGAAGATGTGATTGTTAGGAATTTCTCCTGCTTAGTTGATTTCCTCCTACTGGATTCTGCGGCAGTCTTTCCCCCTCCCATTCTTCCTCTTCTGCTCTTGCAAAGGTGAAGCTGGTCAGGTTTCCTAATCCCCTTGGAATGGCTTGTCACAGCTTGAAGTTTAGTTCATTTGTTTGCTGTGAGACCTCTGCAGCCCAATGAACCACAACAATGAAAAGCTCAAAAGCTCAGCTTCAAGAGATTATCCTGCTGTTTAAATTGTCTGGTTGGGAGCTTCATTCTTTGTGAGTTTCCTGCCCTTTAAGGAAAGGAAGGGCATTTTTAACCTCACAAACTTGGTGTTCCAATGCACGTTCCTGGATTGAACACATTCTTTGTACCGTATATGGTCATGGAACTAGATAAATTAGAAATAATATAGTACTTGTAAAACATGGAGGAAAATGTACTGGAAAATACAATTTGTTTACTCTAGGCTAGGTGATATGGTGTGGGATGTCCTTCTGTATATATGTTGCTTTTATTGGTTAATGAATAAAGAAACTGCCTTGGCCTGTGATATGGCAAAAAAGTAGAGCCAGGTGAAGAAACCTGAACTGAATGCTGGGAGAAAGAAGGCGGAGTTGGGGAGATACCATGGAGCTGCCAGAGGAGAAAAAGGCAAGCTGCCAGCTGGAATCTTGCCCATAGGCCATGAGCCTCGTGGTAAAATATAAAATAATAGAAATGGGTTAACAAGGATAAAGGAGCTAGCTAGCAATATGCTTAAGTGATTGGCCAGCAGTGATTTAAATAATATAGTTTCTGTGTGATTATTTCAGGAGTCTGAGCAGCCAGGAGCAAACATGCAGGCTCCTACTACAGTGATAGGCTGTGCTAGATATTGAGAATTCTTCTTAGAAAAGCAAAAGTTTAAATTTTGTCCAAATAAATGAAAAGAAAAAGAAAGAGAGAAAGAAAATTATAATGCAGAATAATTTTGATGCATATTCATGGTCCAGAACTGATGAGTTGAGAGTAGATCATAGATAAACGTATAGTGACGTCAGCGAGAAGAAGCCACACAGTTGCTCACTTTGTTCTCTTTATTATCCTTACAGAGCTGGAAACCGATGCCAGGAAGGGCTGTACACAGCCACCACTGTTGGGAGCTGGAACCCGATGCCAGGAAGGGCTGTACACAGCCACCACTGTTGGGAGCTGGAAACTGATGCCAGGAAGGACTGTACACAGCCACCACTATTAGTAGCAACAAAAATATGAAAATAAGTCCATTGTTCAACAATACTGAGGCATTTAAATAAACCATAACATACCCAAAAGGCTATTCCATAGAGTTAGATGTGAAAATATAACTGGTTTTTATGTTTAAAAACACAAATTAATTGGGTATAAATTGAATATGTGTACATACACTTCAAACTTGGCTTAGAACAAGAAAGAAACTTATAAATTACACACATAGTCTTTTTACTTTTTTTTCATTTTTTGGGGGGGGGGAGGTAACTGTAGTTCTGAGGTACCTAACTGGGTGCTGGGAATTGAACCCAGATCCTCTGGATGATCAGTATGTGCTGTTAACTGCTGAGCTAGCTCTCCAGCCTCACATCCATAGTTTTTACACTATTGGTGTTTCTACCTATTTTAACCCATAAACATAATTTTGCTGAGTTTTGTATTTTTTAAAAAGGATTTCAAACATAATGCCTTTAGTATGTATAGCTCATATAATAGCCACAAAACCGTAAGATGACATCAGAATAGAGATTATAGTAGAGATAATGCTCAAAAAGAAAGAGAAAGAAAGGAAAACAAGGGGCAAGGAGGAATAGAATGAAAGAGAAAGTCCATCTTGGATCCTGTACCAAAGCTGAAAGTAAATTTAGCTCTGAGATTAGTTTCATTTCAGAACATCATTTTTTCTCTGAACTTGCAGCATGTTCAAAAAATATAGAAACATGACGTGAGACATGCAGTATTAAGATCATAGAAAGAAATTGATGCCAAAGGAAAAATGTGGTTTTACATGAATTAGTGTTTGAAAAAAATCTCTAGACCCATCCTAAGATTAAGCATTGGGGAGTCAAATTGCACTATATCCTCCCAGCATTTTTTGCATCTGGATAGTAGATTGCACAGCACCCTCAGCAACATCCTTGTAAGGAGGGAAGGAGAGCCACAATTCTCAATGTTTGGGATATATTTGCATGAACACATTTGTGCAGGGTGAAGAGGATGATTTATGGTGAGAATATGAAGCTCTCCAGTTGAGCTGGAATTTCTGTTCTAGCTGACATTAAAAATGGGCTTTGGAGTACAGAGGATTAGATGGGTGATGCCTTTTGGTATCTGTCTATTATAGTATTTCTCTGAATTCAATTTTGGCAAAACATTTAATAACAAGTACCTGCTCCTGTACATATGACAACCTGAAGTGCGGTTGTCCTCACAGGCTTCTTCTGAGTGGCAAGCACCCTACATGATGGTCATAGAGGGTTAAACACAGCATCTAAATGGAAGGAAATCAGGGACTGGAAAACAGGATCACAACCACCACCTAGAACTAATTCTGGCTCCATTCAAGCAATGACCAGTGAAGACCCTCCAAACCCCAATTTTCAACGCTGCAGTGCCTGTAACTGCAGCTTGACTCCAGAAACATGGTAAAGTCAAGGCACCAAGTGAAGTGACAGATCTCTTAGATCACTAAGAACACTGACAACCACAAAGTGAAAAAGAAAAACAATAGTAATTAGCCTGAGTCTTCCAAACAGCAAACAAATCCCCTTTAAGGCATTCATTCCTCTGAATTTAAAGACACAACAATTAATTAAAAGGTAAAAGAGGTCATTATTCTGTTGTTTGAGAAGTTAGGTACATGACTGGATAAATGATGTGTAGGACAGGAAATGATGAAATGGTTTTAGGCTTCTTGATTCTTTTGTTTTTTCCTAACAATAATTAAACCATGTCTAGTTGTCAATTTAGTTCATTTTCTTTCAGAGAAGAAAGGCCAGGCTGATTGTATGCGCTGCTATGCTCTTACACTTACTTTAATCAAGAAGCCTTTGGGTGGATAAAGTAAAAAGGACACAGAGTAATTAATGTAATAAAAAAAAGACAAATGACATCTCTGTTGTGTACTTATTGACAACTGAAGATTGTTTCCAGTAAATCTCAACATTGCACACATGATTCTTTTCTATAAGAATGTGACTCTGGCCTCAGGGTTATTATTGTCTCAGAGAAGCCAAGAGCAGCCACTAAGGGATCTGCATTGTGTATGACACTTTAATGAGGCTACAGGTAACATGTCTGCATAGTTCCCACGGAAGTGGAAAGATTGTGAGGAAGTCAAAACTACTGCACACCTACCTCATATTTTCACGGTGGCTATGACTACTAAAGGAAAGGAAGAGAACCTCTTCAACACAAAACTGCAGCATACCCCACTGAAGATTTGCCATAAACTATTAAGAATATGAACTTCTACATTTCTTAATTAAAACTAATAACTTTTACTTTTTTTCAGTAGAAGTATATTCCCAAACATTAGATAAAGTGTCCTATAAGATTGGCTTAATCCATAGGATCTTCACATCAGGAAGGCAGAGAATATGACAGCCGCTCAATCCATGAGACTAGGTGCTTCACCACTCCCAACATTGTGCTGAAGACCAGGGACAATTCTTACAGAGGCACATCTTCGTTCTATATCAGAAGTGCAAAGATTCTGGGTTCTAATATCAGGGAAGCAGTACAGCCAACATCAGTGGCAGAGAACAAGGCAGCTCTGCCCAGAGGCTCGTCATTTAGTTGAGTCCAGATCCAGTCAGGCTGATAACTGAGGCACAACACCATGGGAGTATGCTCATGTTTTTAAATGTTCTACTATGAAATCAAAATGGACCTGAGCGACCTGCATTGTTATATGTAAAATAAGGTAATCTCTATCCTTTCTCCTTTGAACACTCCAGAAAACCAATGAGATATAGAGTTGGAGTTGCAAAGCATATATAGGGGTGTGTGTGTGTGTGTGTGTGTGTGTGTGTGTGTGTGTGTGTGTGTGTGTGGTAAAGTTATTAGCAGAGAAAGACAGATAAAATACTTCCTAACAGCTTCTTTCAACAGAAAATGAACAGAACTGATGCATTTTTGGTACCCTGATAGTAGGTTTCTCTGTCAATGCAGTTAGCCAAATCGAATAGAATTAAAAGGTAAAGGACTTGCTTTAACCTGAGCAAAGCACTCTTGGGTGACTCCCAAGAAATCACATGGTCGTTCTAAAGGAGGTGGTTGAAACCCCCTTAGGGACATGGTGTGATGACGTGCCCCAAGGTGAGTTCATGCTATGGTCAGCATTTTCGCAGGGTCTTGGGCCACCACTGTTTCTGTGAGAGGGTGGGGTTCGGGGAGGTAGGAATTGAGCTTACTCAGCTGGGGCAAGCTGCTCCAGGTGAACAAGAACATTTTGTCAAAATAAATCAGCCGTGATTACAGTTGCCCTGACTTTGGGCCATTTTCTCCACATCTCTTCCCAAGGCAAGGCCTTTCAAGAATCCTTAAAATCAGAAACCAAATGATTCTTCTCTTTGCCAAGTAGAAAAGCTAGCTCGACAGTGGATAGTTCTAAGAGACTTAGTCCCAGAACCACAGAATGGTCCAATACAGATTGTTAAATTGAGGAATGTGTTTCCTTTGAAGAGAATCATGCCAGTGTTTTAGCCTGTGAAATTAAAGTTTGGGGAAATGAGTCTGGAGGGACAAGGAACCCTAACGTGGATTGCAGCTGTTTTTTACTAGGTAACCAATTGTGATTCAGGGTTATTGCCTCCAAAAAGTGCAAGCGCTCCATTGCTGATCAGGAGGAACTCAGAGTAAGTTTTGTATGATTAAGAGCCTTTGTCAAAACTATTCCCATTGGTTTACTGACTCTTTGGTCTAGTGTATCCATAATTAATCAAAACTAAAGAAAAGCCTGCAGGACCTTTGCAAGCTATTTTCAAGAATGCATTGTAATTAAGATAAAATCTTCACCAGCAGTGCTTTTTGGGGAAGGGCACATAAATATTTAAAAGTAAAATTTTGGTAACTAAACATATTTAAAGAAGATTTGTGAATCGGAAAGAATGAAGATCGGCTTCATGGATTGTGCATCTGTCCCTTCAATGTGCTTTTTGTTCCAGTCTTTACAGATAAAGACTTTGCTATGCAGCGTATGTGGGGCCACACTAAAAGAAAAAAATGTCTCCTGAGGAACATGGTGAATGGCCTAAGAACTGAGTACCCACGACATATGTATAAACTGTTTGCTTCTTCAAAAAAATGTATAAAATTATAAAATGTCACAGACAACCTAAAGAGACCAGGTATAAAATCCAGCAGTCCGCAGACCCCATGTGATATCCTTCTCAAGAGACGGCTCTTGAAAACAGCAAATGAAACTACTTTCCTCGGTTCTTGGTGAAGAAAGTTCATACTGACTCAAAAGGAGCAGTGGCCACCCACTGGGAACCATGAAGAGACCAGTGAGATCCAGAGAAGGGAAATGCAAAGCTGCTTAGACTGGCCCTGAAGGTGAAAAGAATCATAGCTCGTTCTTCAAAACCATGTTACTTGATCAGTCTAGTAAGTGGATAACATATGGTGCTGAAAATATCCAGTTCAGAACACAGACTCAGAGACTTTGACATTGAGCAGCAAGGAACAGGCTACGGAGATGGTTCTAGAAGAAAGGTGCTTACACTCCTGAGTCTGAGCCCCAAGTACCTCCAGAAAAGCAGGGCAAACTAGAGTATATGCATAATTTTAACACTGGGAAGAGGAAGGCAAGAAAATCCCTAGGTCTTGCTGGATAGCCTAGCAAATGGGTGAGCTCCAAGCAGTGAGAGATCCTAAAATAAAATATGAGGAACAGAGTGATAGGTTACTGACATCAATCTCTGGCCTCCATGTGCTCCTGCACACACACAAGAACACTTACACACATGGACAGTACGGGTACAAAGCAAGATATGTTAAAAAAAAAAATGTGCCATTTTGCTTAGCTGAAGGACCATAGATTTGTATTAAACAGTTTCTGGTTTTGTTTGTTTCATTTGTGACCTGTTTTCATTAAAACACACAATAGAAGCAAGGCAAGAAAATAAAAGTGTCTGATGAAGCTGGGGAGTTGGAATTCACACATCAGAAAGGTTTTTCATTATTTTATGTATCTAGGGGCAACTGTTTGCCACTATACCTGAACAGTGATCTGACTAGTAAAAATTAAATGATAAACCATGTCAGAGATTTACATTTGAGATGTCAAAAGCATTGAGTCGAACCCAGTCTTTAAAAACAGAGTTTACAGTGAGTTGCTTTTCTAATAGGGTATGGGCTAGTATTTCCACGTAAGGAAATATGTTTTTAAATAATCTATACCCTCAGAAGTTCTCTTTGACTCATCCACTTAAGACATTTCATTCTTTCTCCTGCCTTGGACTGACCCTGGGGCTTTGTATTAGTCAAAAGAACATTGAACGCAATGGTATCAGGGTTTTAAGCTTGATTTCAGTGGTTTTAACTGTTACTAATAAGCTGAGGAGTGGTTTCGTCTTCTTCAATAGGAATCATGGATAGCAAAAAAGCTTTAGATATGATGGTGTCTATCATATTTCCTTCCCTATGTGTATCTGACAGTTGCTGTACCATGACAGTGAGTGGCACCCTCAAAGATTTCATCCCTCTGCTTGCCTGAATTATCAGTACCTTTAGCCTTACACATATTATAGTACATATTCAGAACTCTATCATCAAGACTTGTGGGTTTTACCCTTGACTGTAAAGACTGCTCTCTGGATTACTTCTTTGGCTCCTTAGAAGCTTTTCCTAGATGTCCGTTCTTCTATTCTCTGGTTCCATTTCTTTTCCTCTGTTTGTCCTGATTGTTTCTAAGCTATTAAGTTCCTTCAGTTGCCAATAGTCACTTCCCTAACTACTCAGGATACTAACCTCTGTTGCTACAGTACCAGAAGAGCAAACCAGGAATTGAGTACTGGTCACTTAGGCATCACTTAGGTGTAGACATTCCCCAACACCTAAGTCCTATCCAGAAGGTTCACAAAGGATTACCTGGACTCACTCAGCAGGAATTTACTATGGCTCAAGTATCTGGATTCCTTCCTCTTGTGCCAGTTTGAAGCTTCTTGAAATTGTTATCAGCTTCTTAGTCTGTGATTTACCCCACTGCTTCTTCAGTTGTCACTAGTCCGTTGTAGATGCTTTGTACTAGAAAGATGATATGGGATGTCCTTCTATATATGTGTAGTTTTTATTGGTTAATGAATAAAGTTGCTTTGACCTAAGGAAGAGCAGAATATAGTCAGACTGGAGGGACAGAGAGAGTAGGCAGAGTAAGAGAGATGCCAAGTAGCTACCAGAGAAGAAAGACACGAGAACAAAACCTTACTGGTAGGCCACAACCTAGTGGCGATACACAGATTGATAGAAATGGGTTAATTTAAGATGTAAGTGTTAGCTAATAAGAAGCCTAAGCTATTAGTCAAGCAATGTTGTAATTAATATGGTTTCTGTGTGATTCTTCAGAGAGTCTCAGCAGCTGTGAAATGAAGGAGCTGTCTCCGCCTAAATGGGATAGATAAGGAATAATGAAACTCTGCCAGTCACAAGCAGGGCTATTAAGGATCCCGGTGTGGAATACAGATGTGTAAAGATCCAGAAAATACAAGCCACCTGAAAGTAGGACCATCCAATGTCAGTTTCCAATGATAACTGTGATGTTGGTTCTTTGGATGATGATGAGATCTTCAGCTTTCAAGCTTTGGCACATCGTTTCATCCAAATGACTCAGTCTGCAAGATATGTGAAGAGGTTGCCCACTTCACCAGCCCTCCCTCACCTCAATGCTATCCTCTGCTATTTCTGCTCCAATTCAGCCTGCACTACAGGAAAGGCCACAAGGGATTAGTAATACAGAACCCTGTCTCCTGGCCCGATAAGTAAGTGAACCTGAGCACCATGCTTCTGTAGTAATATGGAAAGGTGGGCTGTGTTCCCACCTGGATCCTGGCTAGCTTACCCCCGAAATAATTACACGGAAACTGTATTCTTTTAAAACTGCTTGGCCCATTAGTTTCAGCCTCTTATTGGCTAACTCTCACATCTTGATTAACCCATTTCTAATAATCTGTGTAGCACCACAAGGTGGTAGCTTACCGGGAAGGATCTTAACCTGCGTCCATCTTGGATAGGAGAGCTATAGCGTCAGCCTCATTGCCTTCTTCCCAGCATTCTTTTCTGTCTACTCCACCCACCTATGTTCTGACCTATCAGGCCAAACAGTTTCTTTATTAATTAGCCAATGAAAGCAACAGAAATACAGAAGCCTCTCCTACATCACATGCTGGTGTTTAAACCAACCACAGTCGTTACAGCTCGTGTTTTGGACCAATCAGAACTTTGCCACCATCTCACAGTTACCCTTCAGAGTTGCTGCACTTCTTGCTAAAGTAGAAATGTTTTGGTGAAGTTTGTGATCAAATATTCCTTGTAAGGCTATAGCTTCAGAATCCTATAAGCTATGGTCATTTTTATAACATCATAGTGAGGTTTCTTTGGAATGTTTGAGCTGGTTAGCTGGTACAGGCATGAAGGTTGTCTAGTTGCCTGTTTGACTGACAGACTTTCTGTTCAAGAGAGAGCCTACATTACAAATCCAATGGCTGATAACTAAGAAGTTAAATTCTCCCATGCCAAAAGTCTTCAAAAATTGAATATCATTAAGAGTGCTAGTTTTATAAATTATAAAACTTATAAACTTATAAAAAAATTAGTGTTGTCATCCTAACATCTTTCAACAGTGCTCAAACATCATCCCCACCTACCCAGCCACTGCTATAAGAAAAAATACACCCTAGCCTGATGGGATGAGAAACTATGTAGAAGAGGACACTCTAGGCTTGCCTGGGGGCAGCTGACTGTGGAATGTGAAAGATACCCTCAATGAGAGCAAGGATGCTTCTCCCCACAAATAACTGCTGCCTTTTGCCTAAGTCTCTCTGAGACCAAATGAACTGTCCTGCTCACCTATAAACCTTGAATATTAAAAAACATCTTGGGTTTTTAATTCACTGAAATTGGATTGGCTTGTCACATAGCAATAGCTAACAGGCTCTGAGCAAAGGTAAGCTTAAAGATTAAATGACTGGAATTACATGTCTACTATGAAATCAGATGCCATGCAACTTATTTTAAAAGCCAATTCAGCATAATCCCTGTGTGCTGGACAAATGAGAGAAGTTCAGTTACAAAAATGAATCTCTGAAGGGAGTTTCAAAGATTAAGGAGTCAAGAAAAAGTGCAAGAGTAGACTGATTTGGGAGTCTGTTCTACTAAGGGCCAACTCTTTTAGAAAGAGATAATAAGTTACTTTTTCTTATTTCTATAGTCAAATGCTTGAAAAGGATGGATATCTAAATGTCACTATCTGGTAGAGCAGGGAACAGACAAGGAATCAGGGAAGCAAAGCTGTATTTCTTACAGCATTGCAATGGAACTATCCCTCTCTTAAAACACACACACACACACACACACACACACACACACACACACACACCACGCATGCATACACACACACACCTTGAAATATTAAGAATCCAATGACTGTCCACTTTGTTGTGTTCCTCTTAAACAAACAAGTAGAGTTCCTACCGCCCATTGAAACAGTTCTCATTTCTCCAAAAAGATACAAAGGTTCCTGCCTACTTATTCTATTCAGAGGATCAAGAAAAGGAGTGTTTTTTTTTAAATTTTTTATTTTTCTATTCAATTATTTACACTTCCTTCCCTCCTCCCAATCCCCTCCCACTCCCCCATATGCCCTCTTCCCTCTCCTACCCTGCTTGAGAGAGGGCAGGGAACCTTGCTCTGTGAGAAGTTCAAGGCCCTCCCCCCTACATTCAGGTCTAGGGAGCTGTGCATCCATATAGACTAGGGTCCCAAAAAGCCAGAACATGCCTTAAAAACAAGTCCCAGTGCCTTTATCAGTCAGCCCCCATTGTCAGCCACAATCAGAGAGTTCAGTTTGATCACATGCTCATTCAGACCCGGTCCAGCTGGATTTGGTGAGCTCTCATTTAAATAGGCACACTGCCTCAGTTGGTGGACCAACCCCTCACGGTCCAAACAGAAGTGTTTTATGGTTCTTACTCTTTAGTGTAATACTAGATCCTTGATGGAGGAGGATCATCTGTCTATATGTTACTTTCATTGGTTAATAAGAAACTGCCTTGGCCTTTTTGATAGGCCAGCCCTTAGTTGGATGGAGTAGACAGAACAGAATGCTGGGAAGAAAGCAATGAGTCAGACGCCATGATTCCCCTTCCCGAGATGGACGCTGGCTAGACTCATGCCGGTAAGCCACGACCTCGTGGTGACATATAGATTATTAGATATGGGTTAGTCAAGATGTGAGAGTTAGCCACTCCTTTCCCAACAGATCCTACTTCTATAATTTAAGATTCTATTACACTTGAAATTGAGTAGCTACTTGTATTGAAATTCATCCTTTGTGTTACCATCAGTAGAAACTCTCAGTTTGACACATCTTGTCAACATAACTCATTACCTTATATTACATTTGTGTGACAGTTCATGCCGAATCCAGCTCACTCTTTTCCTGTTTCTTCTCCCCTCTCTCTTCCTCTTTGTACTGTTAATGCTTCACTCTCACCTGCTTCTATTTTGACTTTGTTGAGCTATACAATCAAAGCTGAAGTGCTTAGAACCCTAGGCAGCAAAGTGAATTCTTCTGGAAGAGTTCAGAAATGTTCTTGGATGTTCTAAGACATTAGTGGAGAGGAATATATAATACACACACACACACACACACACACACACACACACACGCACACACACACATATCCATGCTGCTGTTGTTACCTGATGATAATAGACTTCCTATCTCACAGTTGCAGAGGTCAGAAATCTCCAGTTGTGTTTATGGGACTGATCCAGAGATGAGCATGAAGGCTCCAGTGTTGAGAACTGATTTCTAACCATGTCCTGATTCTAAGTCTTCTCAGTCTTCAAAGTCAGTAGCTTCTTATCATTTCCTCCCAGTCTTCTTCTCCCTGCTTTTCATTATATTAATTTTTTGAGGTACCATCCTTTCCCTTTAGGAGATCTCTTTTGAGTGTGTAAGGTCACCTATGCAGATATTACAGGATAATCTCTTGACTCTAAGACCCTTGATTTAATCAAAACTTAAAAATAACCTTTGCCATGTAAGGCAACATATTCATGTTTTAAGAATTAAAACATGAAACTCTGAATGAGCCATAATCTTACCCCCATAAAAAAATCACCAGAAAAAAATATTTTGAATACAAATTGAATATTAAACAAGACTTAGTGCTTCCTTGTGGATTAGTGACATATGGATTGCTTTGCCCTTCAGTAGAAAATAAAACAAATCATGGCAATATTTTATTTAACATAACTAATCTTAAAATAAGTGTAGCTCAATAAGTCTGTTGAATTTTAAATTAAAAATTAATGGCTAAAATAGGTCTATTTTAGGAGATAGTTTGAAAACTTTACAAAATTTCATAGAAAACAAAAATATTTCTCTACTAATGCTTTGACTTGGGTTGACTCATGATTCAATATGCAGTAGTAAAGTTGTCTTGAATATCAGACCCACGTGAATAAATTAATTGTAGCCTTTAATAAAAGGATTCTCGACATAAATCTGTATGACATCTTTGGCTTCTCATGTATAAACTGGTATGTAATATCTCCTGGAATTTTGGCATTTAGATAATGTCAGTTCTATAATTAACCTGTGGTCAACCTATTTCTCCCCTTTTAGAATAAAGTTATTACATCAGCACCAGGAGAAGAAACACATTCCATAAAAATCATCTATTCAGGAACCATTATTTCTTGCTTACGGGAAATGTCGAATAGATCTTAAGTTCTTAAGACTTCCTGACCCTGAATTTCTTGTATCCAAGATATAATAGTAAATTCCCTATACTGATCACTGAATAAGAACTAAAGATTAAAATGATGGCACAATCATTCAAGCTAAAGGCACATGATGTTTAATACACTTAATTATCCTCAAATTCTAGAGTCTTAGTAGAAAAATTTGGGGACCTAAACAAATGATGCAATGCTATAGCTTGACTTCGTGTTCTCCCAAATTCATGTATTGCTATCCTAATGCCCGGGTGATAGTGTTAAGTTGTGTGCCCTTTGAGGAAGGGTTAGGCGTGTGAGAACAGATTTCTCATATTATTAGTGGTCTTATGGAAGACAGCTGAGGAGTTTCATTTGTCCCATTTTTAAAAGGACATAGCAAGGAAATGGTTTCTTTGAACCAGAAGGCTAGCTAGCTCTTACCTGGTAGCAAATCTGTCAGTGTCTTAGCTTTGAACCTCACAGTTTTCAGACTCTGAAAAAGAGATCCCCATTGCTTATAAGACACTTGGTCTTGGAATATTATTACTGTATCGTGAGTAGACTAGATTATCCAGTCTGCTAATACTGATCGGGTCTCAGTTCTATTGATGTGGAAATGTTTACTCAAGATGCCTTTCCCGCAGGCATTGCTTAAGAAAACCACCAGTGTGAATACTGGTATAAAACAACTGAAGTTCTACAAAATTTTAAAGACAGAACAGAAAAATGAAGTTGAATGTGAGGGCTATCACTGTTCTTAGTGTCTGAAGATGACAAAAGAAAAAGAAGGCTGATGCTATGCACCATCTTGAGGGTGTGTGATTGGTAGCATATGTGTTTTTAGATCATACTCTGTTGTTAAATAAACACAAATGGATAATGAATATTTTTTGACCTCTAACCAGCCACATCTATTTGAATACCTTATTTTTAATCCAACATGGCCTTTTTAATTCTATTTGTTTATTGAGGAATAAGTTATTTCGGGTAGGTAAAATTAATTCCTCAACACAAGTTAGGAACAAACATTTTGAGTCATTGGAGTACATGATTGTGGAGGCTTACCCTTCTTAGCTCTGTCATATTGGTGATTGTCTTATCCTGCTTTGATATTTAATTTAAGATTTAAGATTTCTAATATAAATAGACATACTAAAAGGGGAGAGGAATAGTGTTCTGAGAACCATATATACCAAGATAAATCAAATGCCTGAAATGTACCTTCTGTAGTAAATAATATGTTGCGTATGTTGAGATTAACTTATTTGGTATCTTTTTCACTATAAAATATTAAAATTGAAACCACCAGAAGTGAACAGCCTCATTCTGCCTTGTATGTATTTTGGTGTATTCTAACCACCAAACCAGGTACTCCACAGTGCCACCATCTGGTTCCTTCCGTTTATGCAATTGTCCAGAACCATCTTTTGCCACTGTGCTAACACAAGGAAGGCAGATAAGGAAGGGTATACCACTTTTCTTTGAGAAAAGCATAAAAAGTCTTCACACCCATGAGTCAGAACAGGCAACTGACCTGTAGGAACTGTGAATGAAAGTAGCAAAGCAAAAGAAAATGTCAGGAAAGTACACAGGAGATAGCAGCTCTAATTAGTGAGATGAGGCACGTATTCAATAAGGAAAGTAATAAGTTAGAGAAATGTAGAATATAATTTTGCAGGATAAGATAAAATGCTAGAGAGATAAAAGACACTGTAAGGTTGCTAAAAGTTTCATATCATGGCCTAATCAATGAGGAGACTGTCTGACCTCAGTTCACAAGACTTACTAGTTGAACAAGTCTTACATTTAAAGGGTGAAATTGCCAATTTTTACTTTTTAACTCTACCCACTTGCTTCCCCTTTTCCCTCTTTTAAATGCTATGCCTACTCAACATATACATGGGAATAGCTTATTACTTAGGGAATAACATTTTGTTTAACAAGGCAAAGCAAGAAAGTCATCTGTGTGGTGGAGCTGATGAAGGTTGCATTCTTCAGTTATTGAAATCTAAGGAGTTGAAATATTTACCCTTGACTTGTGAAAGGTAAGAAGACTAACATATTCATCTTCAAATAAATGCAATATGGAACGCTGGTCCATAGTTACACTTAAGAGTTACAAAATCTTACCCTGGTCATGTGCATCATCTGCCAGCCATGGGCATCCCTTCTTGCTTGCCAGGGTTCACTTACAGGAAGAACAAACCTTGAAGAATCAGAGAAGATAATGGGGGTTACGGAGGCTGGACGAAAGGACATGAGGACAAGATGAAAGAGTTCATAAAACCTCAAGCAGGAAGAACATGGATAGTGTTTATTTTTCCTTTTTTATTTTTTTATTTTTACTCTTTTTTACTTGGCTTGTGGATCTGTTGATCAGCATTGCCAATAATCACATTGTCTATGTAAAAATTGCAAAGAAAATAAGTATATAAGCTATTACTATAAAGAAATGCTAAGTATTTGAGGTAATGACTATGTTAAGTAGATCGGTGATGAAATTATTCCACATCGTATGCATAATACTGAAAAGTTATGTAATTGCATATGGTTAACTTGCATTTTTTTAAAAAAAAAAAAAACCAACAAAACGAGAGTCAGCATATGCACAACCATGCCCAAGAAAAACTTGTACTCTGGAATAGTCTGGAGCAGATCTTTTCTCTTTGGTCACTGAAAAGGATACTCCTTTCCTTGAGCAATTTTTCAGGTCTTTGTGTGACTCCCTAAATCCAAGCTGAAATTTCAGGTTCATCTTCCAGAGGGAAGGAAATCAGACATGGCAGAGGACAATAGAAGGAGTATGCATCCGCCACAAAGTCCCTAACACTGATCAGCCCGGTAACTGCCCCACTTCAGTATGTTTCCTCATGTTCAGAAATAGATGTTTTTTTCAGCATCAAGCATATTTTGAGTCCAGATTTTGTTACATGCATCTTAAACACATCCAAATTAGGATCTGCGTACAAGTGTTTGGCTGCTTCCTGCTTCATCTACACTTTTATTTATACACACCAGGCAAATGAAAGTCATGCAAAAATGATGTCAATACATGTGAGGACTTACTCAAAAACGGAAAGAAAGAAATTGGAGAGGTAGTTCAACACTTACATATATGCAGTGCTCTTTCAGAGACGTAATTTTAGTTGCATTACTCATGGAAGATGGCTCACAACTGTCTATAACTCTAGCTCAAGAGGAGCCAACATCTTCTTGGGCTTCAGTCAAACTTTTTATTCATTCATGTGTGCATGTACATACACACATACATACACATACACACACATACACACGTAAACATAGTCACATAAATAAAAAAGTATCTTAAATAAAACCCAGAAGTGACAACATTAACTAAGAAAGAATATAATTACATATGGATTAATGTGAGGCATAATATGTCTTCTATGTTTTTTAAATAATGAAAGTTGATGTAAGACAATGTATTTTAGTTAAGGCTTTTAATTGCTGTTAAGAAACACCATGACCATTGGCCACAATTATTAAAAAGGAAAACATTTAATTGGGTGGCTTGCAGTTTAAAAGTTCAGTCTATTTTCTTCATGGTGGGACATCGCAGCAAGTAGGTAGATGTGCTACTGGAGAAGAAGCTAAGAATTCTGTATCATTGACCCATAGGCAGCAGGAAATGATCTGATTGTCACATTGAATGAAGCTTGACCAAAAGATTCCTCAAAGACCACTCACACTGATGCACTTTCTCACACAAGTCTACGTCTATTTCAACAAGCCCATACCTCCTGGTAATGTCACTCGCTACCAGATTATAGGAGCCAATTGCATTCAAACTATCACATTCCACTCCCTGACCCCCATAAGCTTATAACCATATCATAATGCAAAACGCATTTAATTCAATTTCAATGTCCCACAGTCTAGTACAGTCTTAACAATGTTTTTTAAGAAAAAAATAAAAAGTCCAAAGTCTTTTGACTGTAATTCTCTACAAAATAAAAATAAAAATATCTCATACTTCCAACGTATAATGACATAAGATATACATTATTGTTCCAAAATGGAAGGAAGGGAGTATAGTGAGGAAATATTGGAGTCAAGAAAGCTGACCAAACTCCAAACTTTGCATCTCCATCTCTGGTGTCAAAGAGCTCTTCAGATCTTCAATTCCTTTCACCTTTGTTGACTGCAACACACTTATTTCTCCTGGTTCTACTCCCTGTTAGCAGCTTTTCTCAGCATGCACCCCAGTGCTCTGGCATCTCTAACATCTTGGAGTCTCCAAGGCAATGCAGACTTCTTTTTCAAAAATTCCATGTAATAGCCCCTTGGCCTCCTTTCAGGGATATCCTTAGCACCTACCTGGCCTCAGCAACATTCCCTAGTTTGGGGAAATATTCCATAACCCATTTATTCTATTCTTAATTCTAAAGTCAGAACTACATAATCAAAGCTGCCAAGTTTTGCTGCTTGCTGGGGCTGGAATATGGCTCTCCTGTTAATTACATCTTCACCAGCTTTCTGTTTTTCATGGTTTCTTTCACTGCCTAAACTTGGCTCTTCTGAAACTGGATTTGTAGACCAGGCTGGATTCAATCTCAAAGATTCACCAGCCCCTCCCTTTCAAATGCAGGGATAAAAGGCATGCACCATAACTCTTAACTCTGAGATTTTCTTTAATTCCTTTTCACAAATTGGAAATTAAACTGGGTGGGTTCTTGCCCTAAGGTCACCACTCCCTTTATTTCATTTCTTAATCTGTTTATCTCTTTGAACACAGTATTTCATTCCATTTCACTTCCTGATGCTCTTTTTCTCCTCAAAATTTACATTTTGCTATTTACCCTGCTCAGCTTGCTCCTTTAAATTATAATTCTTTATAAGCCCGAACACTAGTAACTACATGGCAGAATCTATAATAGGCTGCTTCGGGATTTTCTCTGCCAAAAGAATGAATCCAAATCTCTTAACTTTAGTCTCAGGCAGACTTTTCATACAAGGACTAAAAGCAACCACATTTTTACCAAAATATCACAAGAATGATCTCTAGGCAACATAATAAAATTATTCTCTCCTGAAACCTCTTAAGCCAGGCCCCCACAGTTAAAAATCTTCCATAATTCTGCTAGAATGGCCCATCAAGCAGTGCTTAAAATATTCCACTGTTCTCCTAATCCAAAATCACAAAGTCCAAGTTCCTCCAAACAAAAGCATGGTCAGAGCTATCACAACAATATCCCAGTACTTGGTACCAACTTTCTATCTTAGTTAGGGTTTCTGCTGAAGAGACATCATGACCACAGCAACCCTTATAAAGGAAAATATGTATATGGGTGGCTTACAATTCAGAGATTCAGTCCATTGTAATCATGGTAAAACATGGCAGCACGCAGGCAGACATAGTGCTGGAAAATGAGTTATGATTGCTGCATCTTTGACCCAAAGGCAACAAGAAGTGATCTGAGTGTCACACCGAGCGAAGCTTGAACAAAAAAGACCTCAAAGCCTGCCCCGATAGTGACACACTTCCTCCAACAATGTCCATTCCTACTCAACAAGGCCATGCCTCCGAAAAATGCCACTCCCTATGAGATTATGAGGGCTAATTACATTCAATCTAACATATGATGTGTATGTGTTATTTCTCATTTCTTATAAAATCTGACTAAAATAGCTGTCCACACTCAATTCCAAATTTTGTAATAAATTTACATACATTTTAGTCTTGAAGAAAAATTTAATGTGCTACAAATTTTGGATAGTTTGATTAGGGATATTTTATAATTTTGAGCTAGTATTAGAGACATTTGTAGACCATTAGGTTCTTTTAAATTTTTTCAGTGAAGAGAGACTCACATGTACACACACAGACACACGTTGCTGAGTTGATACCCTGTAGATCAGGTATCTGATAGATTCCTAATGTCATTTTAGAACTGACCCAGTGTCACATACCAACATATCAACAGGAGGATTTGCTGCCCTTATCTCCTAAGTGAAATCTCTGTGGCAGTAAACACAGTTTATCACTGCTTCTTAGTTTCAATATTCATATTTATTAGCATGGGCATATGGATGTGCTGGACAGAAGCTCGTTAATTAACGAATACATTTGTAATTTATCAGCTGCTATTTTTCCACCAGCTGCGCTTTTTAAAAAATGTTTATCTATTTGGAAAAAGCATGCATACCATTTTCCCAAGAAGAAAGTAAAACTTGATCTACTTGATTTCTCTACTATAAATTTGTAGATAAATGCAAAAACAAAACAAAATAATAACTAGTGCAAAAATATTCAGCTCTCTGAGGCTGCATTGCAACCCATGTGGCCATAATTTCCCTAGTTGTGTCTTCTTATTTTGATAAGGAAATAATCAGATCATTTTCCCCAAAGAATGTCAGAAGCATTGACATGTGGTAAACCCTTGGAGTCATTATGTACAAGTTAAACCCATGAGCTCACTAATAATGAAGAAAAAAGCATGTCAGAGACATAGAGAGAGTCACTTTTAATTGTAAATTTTGACTTACACTACAAAATTTAATCCCTCAAGATTTGTTACTTTCTCAGCTGATGGGTGAAAATGGAATAATTGGGAAAGAAAAGCATGTACGATTTTTTGTCAGTTTTCTAGCAATATATTGAAGAAATATAGTCCAATAAATGCAACTGTTGAGGTTTACTAAAAAGACTTTCTTTATTACGTATAAACTTCACACAAATGAGCTGAAATAATAACCTTTACTCCCTCATCACTTACCTAGAACACAGTTATGTTAACATTGTGTCTTGCCTGCTGTTTGATATAGCTGCATTATATCCACCTCCTGCTGAATTCTGGGCAAAAGTTATTTGAATAACTACCTGGACAGCTATTAAATTTTATGTAACTTGACATCCTATAACTCTTAAGTGAGTTGTTTATTTGGATGTAAGATCTAAATATTTTTATGATGAAATATAGTGTACATTTTGTTACTAGTTTGATATTCTACTATTTTTATATATACAAATATATATTCAGACTTAAATTGGATGAATCATATCATTAATAATTCAAAATATTCATCATGTCTACCCTTTTTCCCTTATATAAAATAGTGGTACAGATAATTAATGGTCTCTCAGTTTCTATGAAATGCAATAACTCTAGTCTCATAAATTCTGTCTAAGACATTCAGAATCTCTCTAACTCAAGGTGCATGATCATTTTTTTGTTCCTATCTCATTTACTTAGGCTTTGAAATACAAGGTTTTTTCCAAGTTCTTCTACTTCTCAGCTTCTGATTTGCACAATTTACAACATTCTCTTTGCAATCTCAAGTTACAATTCAATTACTTCTCTTAAGATGTTTCCTTAGTTATTACAACCAGAAATACCATGTTGAATCTTTGGATTAGTCAGGGTTCTCTAAGGAGAGAAACAATAAAATAACTATATAGTAAAAAAGAAATTTTGCATTGACTTACACAATACAATTTAGATAGTCTAACAATGGTTGTTTTCACATTGGACATGGTGAGAAATTACATCTATGAGACTGGATGGCTCAATACTCCTAATATAGCACACTGTAGAGCTACTGTGCCTCTGTCTATGTTGTAAGGCTGAAGGATCTTGGTTCTTATGTCAGCAAAAAAAAAAGGTAGCTGCATGAATTCACTAACAAGACATGAAAACAAACATTGCAAAAGTACTCAATCTCAAATGAGATGTCGGCATCAAATGTCCCACTCATCTGTTTCACTTTGGTTATCTAAAAGTCAACTGCCATTATGAGTTTCATGGATATTTCTTGTTGTCTACTCAAAAGATACATTCAGTATGGAAAACATACTTACTTGTTTTTATTTCCTTTTACTTATAATATCATTTTCAATGCAGAAGCTATTCTCCTATTTAAATCTCCTCTAGACCCTTCAAAATACATTTGCTGACAAAACTGGCCACAAAGCATTTGAACTTTGCTTCTTGCATACTCTTAATTCTATCCGTCTACTGATTTCACTGTTTGGACAGTGCAAAAAAGAACCAGACATCAAATCAGAACTGGTCTCAAAGAATTTTACCAGTAGGTTTTTCAAACTCACAGAATGGCTGCTGTTTGCTTCATAGACTTGAATCCCCTAAATTCCATATACTTCATCAAACTCTAAATCCTAAGTTTCAAACTTTCAGCATTTAGGTCTATGCAAGACTTATGGTTCATGATTTCAAAGTCAGGAAAAAGCATGGGAGAAAATAGAGTTGTAGAGAAATAATCTTCCACAGTGTAAAATTATAACCACAGATTTTGTTCACTAGTAGAGATAATTATAGATACATAATTCAGGTATAAATTATTCAACCTACAAGTAAAGCTCTCCAAATGTTTCTCAACCCATTAATACATAATCCTAATATTGAAAATTCTAAGGAAGGGTTTTGGATATCTGACATTTCATAGTGCTAGATGAAATAGGCAGTGGCCTCTAAAGAAATTAAACAAACAGAATGTGTGCCTGCACATCACATAGTTGTAGATACAAATATTCCAAAGGCACATTTGTAGGAAGGGCTTTCATGATACTGTCTGTTTAACTGAGCAATAGTTATGTTGAAGAGGTAGAGGACCAGGTAGCTGCCCAACCCAAGTAGCAAAGACAGCCCAGTCTGATTCTGGAAGCCTGGAAACCCTTGAGAAATGCTGACGTTGAGTACAGGTCACAAAATTGAGCTGAGTCTGATGTCAGCTGAGGTCTATAGGGATATACCTATGCTATCATTGAAGGAAAAAAAAACACATGTCCACAGCACCTTTTCAAGACTTCGTTCTAATCTAAATTGCCCTTTGAATGATGCCACCACCATTAAGAATGCTCCTGCGCCTCTTGTCACTGTCATACATGTGTTCTATTTAAAAATGCCCTGCAGACACATAGGCTCATATCACCAGCTCTGTATATCTCTCGGTCTACAGAAGTTGATTGCCTACACCGAGACCAACCATCACACTAGGTACATAGATATTTTGGAAACGCTTCTGTTTCCTTGATGCAGTCCAAATTCTGAATGATAGGTGAAATGTGAATCTAAAATCACTAGATTGATTTCTATTAACCACCAAATCATATTATCAATTGAAAGAATGATACTTAAATACTTAAAGCAAATATATATATATATATATATATATATATATATATATATATATATATATATATATATATATTGCCCCAGCTTCAGGAAGCACATAGTAGGGAATCTCTGCTGTAAGGACTTTTAATCTTTTGTTTATTTTTGCACAACTTTCTAGCCTCTTTTTCATAATATCAGGAAAGGTATTGCCATGGTGCCATGACATTGCTTTGTACCTGTGTGCAAATAGCATAATAAAGACATCCAAATCTGTTAGCAGAGCAAACAGCACCTATCACTGCTTAATTCCTGTCTGTAGAGGACATGAAACATTTGAAGAATGTCATGGGAGTCGTGGGTAATAAGTCCAAGGAGTTTGCACTGAGTCTCTTGCCTGAAGTTCTTCCCTGAAAGTCAGAGAGCCTGTGATGGGAGAAGTGGTCTTGAAGCTTGATTAGATGTCCTCGAGATTTCTTTTATATTAAGATGAAATTCACAATTACATCTGTGCTGATATCTTTAGCAATAGGTACCACTCTCACTTGAAGTTCATTTGCTTACCCCTTGGCTAGGTTGAGGATATTTTTCAAATTCTTGCACTTTTTTTCCTTTTGCTCCTGTTCCTTATGAGAGACATCCCCAACATTCAAGTGCAATCCTCAACTGCAGCCTCATTTCCCAAAGCAAATCCACATTCCAGCAAGAATTTGTGTTTAGCAGTGACCCTATGTTTTAGGATCTGTCTTTTGTATTCATTCATTTTTTGCTTCTGATTAACCAATATCATACATTGGTATATATTTTAAAAAACAGAAATTGATTTTAGGTCATAGTTTTGGAAATCTTGGCCCAGAGACTTCACTTCATCTCATGATAGCCTTTTGACTAACAGAGTCCCAAAAAGTCAAGGGCATCTCATAATAGAAACTGCTCTCTCTCTCTCTCTCTCTCTCTCTCTCTCTCTCTCTCTCTCTTTCTCTCTCTCTCTCTCTCTCTCTCTCTCTCTCTCTCTCTCTCTCTCATATGCAGTGTGTGAATGTGTAAGTATATGTGTATTTTTGTCCCTCTTTCTCTTGAAAAGTTCTCAGTATTCCCAAATGTGGTGTTCTTTCTGATGATCTCATCATATTCAAGAAGTCTCACATCTAAATGCTGTATTTGAACTGTTTCTATTCCATTGATACCTCATAATACACATTAAATTTCAGTGTAAGCTTGGGGTTATGAAAAGCATAATCAAAATGTGGGAAGTATTCTACATAGAAAGTTTCCCCCTTCTGCCATTTCATAGATCATGGAACAAAATGGAGACACCATGATTTGTCCAGATTTCTATAATAGTCAGACATGAAACTGTATGAAAAAGAATATGGTGCCCTGGGATCAGAGGCCATTTGGCTGCCTTTCTTGGCTGTCATTTAAACATGAGCCTCACAGAATTCACCTAGATTAGTCCATACACAGAATCCGATCTCTTCAGCTTCAAAAACTTTGGCTACTTGAAACCTTTATTCATAACAACCAACATCAAACTCAAAGGAAATACTAAGGCTATTCACTTCAAAACATATGCCGAAATGTTTTTATATGAATTATGACCTGTAAAGGAACAGGTGCCTATTGGAACATAGTGATCTATTAGCATTTGGAATTTATTTCTTAAGTTCATAACATAATTGCATGAATAGTTAATTATGTAACAGAGAGATATTTGTATAACTCTGTACTGCAGAACCTGTTTCTGGAGAATCACTTTGCTCCTTGGGTGAAGGTTAGGGATGCCTTTCCTGGAACACAATTCCAGATGAAGAACATAAAATAACTGAATAGCTTTTTTTTCTTCCTTGTTTTTTTAGTTAAACAGTGTTTGGGGAAAGGTTAGAACACACTATAAGAAGGGCAATGTGTATAGAAGAGAAAAAGAATAAATATCGGGTACCCAAATCCTGAGACTTTGATAGAGGTGTGTGTAAAAAATGTTGTCCAACTCAGGATTACTGGGGTTTTAGGTGGCTTGACTTCTATCTTGGCTGGCATTTCTATATTGCTATGAAGAGACACTATGGCAATGTCAACCTTTATAAAGGAAACATGTAGTTGAAGTGGCTTGCTTAAAGTTTCTGAGGTTCAGTCCATTATCATCATGGTGGGGAGCATGGCAGCGTGCAGGCAGACATGGAGCTAGAGCAGAGATTCCTATACCTTGCAGGCAACATAAAGTCAACTGAGACAGTGGATTGTATCCCGAGCATGGGAAACCTCAAAGCCTGCACCCTCCAGAGACACACGTCCTTCAACAAGGCCATACCCACTCCAAAAAAGCCACATCTCTTAATGATGCCATTCCCTATGAGATTATGGAGGCCAGTTCCGTTCAAACTATCACAACCTCTTTGTGCTGTATGCAAAAGAAATGATTGACCATTTGTTGTTTGTTTTAAATCCACAGTCAATTAAAGATTGTTCTGTTTAGCCCCACACTCAGGAAGAGTGTTTAAGATGGAAAATAGATAGCTAGAAGCAAGACCTCATGTTTACCCTTCAGCTTGTGCCACCTTTGGGCCAGGAAAGAACAGTTAACTGCATTTATTTCCATTAATTTATCCTTCAGCTTTATGACCAACTTAGGGCCCCAAACTGGTCTTCCTGCTTATTTTTAAGGAAGCAATAATAATTAAGTTGAACAGTGTTGCCTAAAGTGGTAGATTTTGAAAGTTCTAAGCTGCCATCTCTTCTAATCCCTAAAGTCCTTTCCTATCCCGACAAACCTACAGAATAAACCAGTATGTATTTGAATAACAAACAGAAAGCAGTCAAAGGGCTGCCCCACGTGTATTATTTGCTCACTGTTACAATGATTTGCATATTCACTGAGAGTACCCACTGAGTTTCGACTGTGGTCAATACTTTCTGCTAAACAACAGCGCTGCTTTCCTGCTTTCGTTGTAATTTAGATATCGCAGTTTCAATCCACTCTCAGAGGAAGCCAGGTAGCTCACACCTCAGTACACACAAGTAGAAAAGAGAATTTCATTTTGCAAATTTTGAATAAATTCCAGAATTTGGACCTGTGTCTCTTCGATTTGGCATCCTTTGGTCAAAGATCTCACACATTTTGATGTTTGTTATTGAAGAATAACATCTGTCTCTCAAAGTGCCATTTTGACATGGTCCTGAGTTACCACTGAAACAAGCAATGGGACTTGTCTGTGAGGTCCTTTCCCATAAAGATTAACTAAGGAGGGAAGAAGAACCATGAATCTGAGCAACACGATTTCCTAGGCTTGAGTTCTGGGCTGAATGAAAAGAGAAAGTGAGCCAAGTGCTAGCCTTCATCACTCCCCGGTTCCCTGACAAGGTAATGGGAGCAGGCTCCTTGGTCTCGCCCTGCCATGGCTTTCCTGGCATGATAGACTGCACCCTTACACTGTGAATCAAAAGGAATCTTTCTTCATTAAGTTGCTTTTGCTATGTATTTCATCACATCAGTGTGTAAAGTCACTAATATAAGTGGCATTTCAGGTAAGTTCTTGCTTATCAAGCTATATCAAAAGCTCCTTCAGTGAACTCTCCCTGACTGATCATCTCCTTAAAAGTACTCAGCCCAGGAGCTCAGTTGTTAAGAAGGAGCACCTAATGCTCTTTCAGAGGACCCAGGTTTGGTTCTCAGCACCCACAGGAAACTCACAACCATCTGTACCTCCGTAACTCCATTTCCAGGGGATCTGACACTCTCTTCTGGCTCTGAAGTACATACATGAGCTTTGTACATGTGGTACACATATACACATGCAGGCAGAACACCCATACACATAAAAATAAATCTAAAACAATCATATCAATAACTAAATCATTAAATAATTTCATATCTCTGTTTCTACTTTCTCTCTTCCAGTATAACACAAGCTCTGAGAAAGCAGAGTTTACTTCTGTCTTGCTGCTAATCCACACTCCCAGCACTTGTTCTAGAAATCACTAGTTGGTCAATTAACAAATGATGCTCAACTCTGGTGAATGAGTTTGCTAGAAAGTTAATAAGCTGTAAACTCGTGTGGATGTGCTCACACATCCCTTTAGCAAATCATTCCAGTGGTGTGGGTCTCGTCTTCTTCACCAGAACATGAAAATAATGAGCACTACTTAATCTTGAGAAAATGTCAAGCTGCATTCCTGATGTGCAGTTAATCATCAGAGAATATTGTATTTTGAATAGTGCGAAGAATAGAAAGTTTATCCTGTTGCTTAGCAATAATGTGATTTTAGACAGTACCTCCACTTCACTAGAGCTGTTAAAGTCATCAACATGACCTAGTACAGGACCGATAAACCTTACATGTTGAAAAGCAAGTATCTTTTTAACTGTCTCAATCATTCTCATTTCACTAATAGGGTATAATGTTAATTTAGACTTGCATCAAGTCTGGAAAATGAAATAATTAATACCTAAAGAAAAGAGCAAGATTTAGTGACATGAACAGCTCCTCCATTCAACACCCAAGAAAATCTCTCATTAGTAGACAAATTATAAACTATTCTAGAACTCTCTTAACATATTAGGAATCAAGCACTGGGGCTTGTGTGTGTGTGTGTGTGTGTCTGTCTGTCTGTCTGTCTGTGTGTTTGTCAGACTTGTGTGCATATAATTATTGCCTGAAATTTTTCTGAGAAGTCATAGATAAATACCAAGTCATCCAAGACAATGATTGACGAAAAAATTCCACACACATGTGTAGCTTAATAAAGCAGCGAGTTCCTTGAGACTATTTACAGTAATATGAGTAAGGAATGGTGTCTTACGAAATGCAGTATAGCAATATTTCTCAAACGTGACACATATATAAACCAATTGTGGAACACTGGTTATCATGAGAGTGCAACTTGGCAGCTTTTTGTTTGGCCTGAAATTTTGAATTTCTATCACACTCCCCAGAAATGTCATCACTGATAGTTCATCAATCACATTTAGACTATCAATGTATTAATGATTATTGTAAGGAAAGTTGGAAGAAATAAAATGCCACATATTTTTGTTTCAGTTCAAATTGAAACTATATGTAAATGGAAGTTAGACAGAATACTTGATTCCGATTTTTCTACAGATATGTCTTAACTCTGCTTTATGTATAGAAATGTTTTCCCTGAATGTATGCGTGTAGCATATGCATGCAGTGCCCTGTGGATACCATATATAACATTCCAACTGATACTATTGTGGGAGAATTAAAAATATATTCAGCTTCTACAATTGTTTTCCTTGTTATTGAGGAAGTTTCTAAACTAATTTCATTTCAAGAAAGACTGGTTTGTGAATACTATATGCAAAAGGTTATGATGAGGGATTGAGGGCTTAGTGGAATAAATTACACATGTTCTTTGAACTCGTATTTTATCAAGAAAGAAGGTACTCATAAATTAATCTCAAGGAAGATTGTGAAAAATACTAAATTAGAAGAGAAGTTGTCAAATTTTTGTGGAGAAAAGAGATTCACTCCCCCACTGGGAAAGGTAAGACTGAGTTTTTTAGAAGAATTAGAATTTAACTTCATCTTTGAAGGAGAAGTAAAAATGACAAAATGACCTTTTGGAGGAAAGACTGAAATGTAAGAGAATTCGGGGTTTATCCTGCAAAGAGAGAAGAGTTTTCTAATGGAGGTTAATAGAACAAGGTCTCTTGTAGCTCACACTGGTCTCTATCTTAGGCTCCTAAACATCCTGCTTCCATTTCTTTCCCAGTGCTGGGATTGCAGGTGTGTACCAACATGCTTGGGTTTAAACCTAGAACTTTGTGCATGGTAGGTGCTTCCTCTAAAACCTGAGCTGCAGTGACTAGCCCTTCACGTTTAGATAACAGAATGGCATAGATACAAGAAGAAACACAGTTTCAAGCAACAGGATGGTCTTCTCATTTCCATCCTTCACCTGTTTATGTGAGATACAGTACTTTTCTGTCCCCAGGGATGGAGGAGTTAGAGACACCTGAGTGTCTGAGTGTCTGAGTGCCAGGCCACAGGATGAGTGAATTTAATTCCATGTTCCAGACTCATTTTCTTTGCAGTCTAGATCAACAGTTACCCATAAGAGGCATCCCAACAATGTTTTGAACAATCAGGTTCATTTCTGTGCTATTCACAAAACCAAAAAAAGTTACATATTTTCAGTGTTGTGTTTTGTTCAAGAGGTCTTTAAATACACTTTTTTAATTACAAAGAATGATGGGTTCTAGACTATCACCATGTTTTCAATCCTGCTATGGTTAAAATGTAAAGGAAGAGATGTGAGGGCTTAGAAAGTGTTTCATTTTGCTTTGTGTCAATCAGGCAGGATTGCAAAAGTGAAATGTCATCTAGAATTCAGGACACAGTCTCCTGAGCCTTCCTGGACTGTGTGGCCCTCTCATCCTGGCTATGTTCAAATCATTCACTTGCTTTGATTTTAAGAGTACTGAGGTATTCCTGAAGGTATTCCTCTTCAGTCCTCTCCACCAGAGTGGCTATCACTGCTTTCTTTGCATCAGAACCACCCCAGTCCTCTCTGGGTTGTTTGAGGGAATCAGACAGTCTGTGGAGAGCCATCTCGATGGACAAATTTTGTGTCAGTGTTAGCTTTCCTGCTTTTCAAAGCCTAGAGATGTCAGTGTAGAGTTCTGCACGGCTCTGAGAACCTTGATTAACAAAGTTGTTAATCTCTCAGAAAGGGTTTAGGTGAAGATATTTGTCTATGGCTGAGCTCACCATGCTCCCTTCTATCATACTACACTCATGCATGTGAGTTTGCTAGGTTTCTGTAGAAGACATTGAAAGTTTTTGTTTGTTTTGTTGGTTTTTGTTTTTTGTTTTTTGAGACAGGATTTCTCTGTAGATTTGGAGCCTGTCCTGGAACTAGCTCTTGTAGACCCAGGCTGACTTCAAACTCGTAGAAATCCACCTGCCTCTGGCTCCTGAGTGCTGGAATGAAAGGCCTGCAACACCACTACCCGGTGAGACACTGGATTTTGAAACAAGAATTAGCTAACTTTCAAACAGATTACTAGGGCAGTACAATAGTACAAAGATGAAAAATGTCTCCAATATCACAGAATGAAGGAAAGAAGAGAGGAGAGTGGATAGAATAGGGGAAAAGAAGAACGGGAGGGAGGAAGGGAAAAGGAAGGAGAAAATGTAAGCGGGAATACACGAAAATGTATAGATCAGCAACTCTTAGAGCTGGGCTAAATGTTCAACATACAAGAGATTTTTCAGAGATATTTAATAAAAATGTATTCATATTATTAAATAGTCAAACAGGAGTTCACAATTTTACTAACATTTTTAGGAGAAACATGTCTTCTATTACACTAGCTATAAACAGACAAATTGTTTCCAGAATGCCATAGCAATGAGTGTGTTGAAGGGTGATTCAGATAATGTCCTTAGGTAATTAGTGCTGGCATTTAATGGTCCATGTTTTAATAACAAGGTTGAATACTACTTTAAAGTCATTTTCACTCTCATTCCCACACAGCAACTTTATGTCTGCAATGCATAAAAAAGGAGGCTCATCAATGCAGCAGTGCGATCTGCATGTGTGATCCATTTCCTGAAAGGATGGGATCAATACTAATGATTATTCTAAATACCATCCCTGCTAGTTACATAATTTAGGAAAGATTTTTACTTCCCACATATGTTAGATAAATATTTGAAAATTTGAAACAAGTTGTTGGAGAATGATGGACAGGTTGGAAGCCATAAACTACAATATTTTTGCTGACATGATGCTTCCACTAAAAACACATTTTACCATTCATATGCTTGCTTTTCTCTCAGCTTGACTGGGCTTCTTCCAATTTTTATCTGGAGAAAAAGAGTACCACTTCAAGTGATAGTGCTTTGTAAGGTAAGTCTATCACAGACAGAATGTTTGTGGTGTGTTCAGCCAAGGAGAAATCCTAACCACAATGTGGGTCAAATCCTTCTTCTCCTAACCTTTTAATTTGCTGCATAGATAATTTGCTCCCTAGGGAAACAGTGTCTCCTGAGGAAGCTCTAGCCAGCTGGGTGATATAAGTAGGACCATCTGCTCAAATAAACTCCATATTAGAATTTCAAATGTTGTAATTGTTGCTTATTTCACTTCTTACATAATATTTATGCCATAGCAACATCTATTATAGACAGAAGTTTCTGTCTTGCCAGCTCAGCTTCTGCAGCTGTTCAGTCCCAACAAAACACATAGAGGCCTATAGTAATTACAAACTGGTTGGCCTATTAGCTCAGGTTTATTATTATCTAGCTCTTACAACCTAAACTAACCCATAATTCTTATCTATGTTTAGACACATGGCTTGGTACCTTACTCAGTGAGGCATTCTCATCTTGCTTTCAATACACCTGGCTGGTAACAGCAGACTGAGCCTTTCCTCTTCCCAGAATTCTCCTAGTCTGGTTGCCTTGCCTATACCTCCTGGCTGGCTAATGGACAATCAGTATTTTATTAAACTAATAAAAGTGACAAATCTTTACAGTTTACAAGAACGTTATCCCACAGCAAACAGTCATGATGCCTTTACTCTTTCTGGTTAATGCATCTGCTTGTCTTCCCTTCATACAGTCTGCAGCCAAACAGAAACAAGAAAGATATATCTGGTGTCAACTCTGAATTTCCAAAGCAAGAATTTTGAGGAGGAGTGACCCTAGGTCAGAGATTTAGGCAACTCAATGTTCTTTCTAGCTTTTTTTGCATGGTTAATTCTGGCATTTTCTTCATGATAACTTGGTCACAGCCTTGTTTGTTCACATGTAAAACTTCTCCAATTCACAGTGTCAAGTACAGACAGTAACAACACCTATAGGATAAGCTGTGCTGTGTCTGTCAGTTTGTCTTTCTATAAGAATGGGGATGTACACTGTGATGTTCACAGAGTGTCCTCTAAGTATCCTCTACGTCAGAGTCATTGACATATCCTTCACTGGCTTAGATAAGCAGTCCATATTCTGTTACACAAAGGTACTGGCATGCCTCAAATGACTTGAGAGTAACGCAGCATTGTAATATTTTGGTACGATTTCTCTTTCTTATTTCATCGAAGTGCAAAGGTTATGGGAAATAAAACAGCTGGAACTTTGATCCCAACAAAGAGGTAAATTCACATTGTACCAGCATTAACTACAATCTTTATTATTATGAAATCATAAAGCATAAAACAGAAGGATGAGAGGAGCAATGACTCAGAGGTAAAATGTTTGCCATGGAAGGATGATTGCCTCAGTTCGATTGATCAGAGCCGATAGAGTCCATGCAAATACAGATTCAGGAATATGTGCCTGTAGTACCAACACACATAGGTGAAGCGGAAAGTGGAGACAAGAGAATCCCAGATGTTTGCCAGCCAACTAGAGTACATAGTACTCTACCCCTCAAAAGAGTCTCTCTCAAACAATGAGGGGATCAATACCTGATATTGATCTCTAGTCTCTAGATGCACACCAGGACATGCCTATGGACCCAGATTAACACACACACAGACACACACACACACAGACACACACACAGATCTTTTTAAAAATTATGTAAACAAAACATTGCTGAAGTACTAAAACCCTTAATTTAATTTATTGAAACTTGTGCCTTGAACATATACTGTTTTATTTACATAATAAAATGTAAAACTTTAATATTTCAAAATCTGGTGGCAGGAAATGAGAACACCTTCATACAACTGCCTGAGTTAGGAGTTGAATCATCTACTATTTATGTGCACCACTATGTTTTTCCTTATGTCCATAATTTATGGACAAATCATGGTATTTGACATTGACACAGATTTTCTCCAAATACAGTGCTACTTGAAACAAACAAAGTGTCTCTGACCACCAGGAAGAAAACTGACACTATTTTTGGAGCCATGACAAAACATGTTTTTTGTTTTTTTTTTTTTTTTTTTTTTTTTTTTTTTAGAAAAGAGCTGAAATTTTTTGGGGGGTGGGGGTTGGAGGGCATGAAAACCTAGACAATGCCTCAATATCTAAAAAATGTTCTAATAAAATTGACAGGGGGCATTTAAAAATATGAGTTGTTTGCTGTTGTGAGAAGAAATTAATCAGCATCTAGAAGGTCTGTATGACTCACAGAATCAATATTTTCCAAACAATCAATGTCGGTTGTTATAAATCTACACATGAAAGAATGAGCTATTGCTATTTCAGTATAGTTCAAGGTGTTTCAATTTAACTGATATGAATAGTTTATTCATGGGCTTTAAATTCAACAAAGCCACTATTAGGAAATTCCCACCTGTTACATTGCATGCTGTATCAAAATAGAATAAATAGAGTTATTTGGAGTGCTACCAAACTGTGTCATACTTTTACATAAAAAGAAAGGATTTCAAAGTGCCTTCACATTCTCCAACACAAATGAGACTTAATACGTAAAACTCAGGAGTGATATTAGACTATAATAATTCCCTAAAGTACAGGAGACATTTACTTGACAATGTATAACAGTGTCACTTTTGCTAGTTCTGGGAGTTTGATGTTAGTTATTAAGGAAATAACTATGCTAGCCCAGGCTAGTCTTGAAGTCCTGAACCTCCTGTGTCCACTTTCCAAGTGCTGAGCCTACAGGTGTATCTCACTACACCAAATTTATGTGGTGCTGAGGAGATAACCAGGGCTTGGGGCAGGCGAGGCAAGCACTGTCTATATGTCCTCACTCAAAGAAGTGTCACTTTCTGACACAATGGTTTTAAACTTGGAAGAAAATGTATTATTCCACAAAACATATCTTTATACTAACATGATATATAACATAATAACAATCCCTGTTATAGTAATATTTAAACAGTATTACATGACTCTGTACAAACTTTTATATGATAGATATCAGTAGATGTAATCTTAAAGCTCCCCCACAAATCCTCAAAGAATAACAAGACATCCTGAGAATGTGCAGGCTTCTTCTTTCTGCTTGTGGAAAGAGCAATCCTTCTGTGGGCTCAGGATCTCCCGGAACAGCATTGACATGGTGAGACCTTGTTAGGAAGGTGGAAGGCAAGAGAGTAGATATTGGGAAGGTAATCATCAGTGTCTGCCAAGGTCCTGGACAATCACAGCCGTTCTTCTGTGCTGCCCGGAATGCTAATGAAATCACTGGTTGTTAAACTGCTTCTTGGAGCTTTTCAAATTAGATTTGCTGACAGGTGGGTCTCAAATGAGTTTTAGCTCCCACTGCTCTAATCAAAGGCATCTCCAAATGGCAGGCTTGCATATAGCCTTCTAATATTTTATTATGAATTATTTGTAAAAAAGAAAACCCTTTTAATGCCATCAATTAAACATTTCCATTGTGGACAATCTTTATATTTGACATCTAAACTTTATTAGTTTAACCTTCCTGAAGCTCAGATTCTAGTGTTACTCTCCATTTTAAGTAATATGTAATATAAACTAATTTATTCTTATGATTATGGAACTGCTTCATTTTACTTTTTAATATTTTATCTAATATTCATAGATGAATAGAACATATTTTTGATCAAATATATCCTCCATTCCTTTTGTACCCATAATTTGTCTATGTCTTTCATCATTTTTCTCCCAACATCATATGTGGTATCTTCTTTTCTCTTACTCACTGAGACTATTTAATGGTGTCTGCTCATTCCCTAGTGTGGGGCCATCTATTGGAGCATCCATAGCCTTGTAGGGCTGGCAGCCCTTAAGAAAACCCATTTCCACTCCTAGCAGCTACCAGCTGACAGTAGCTCCTCAGGTAAGAGTGATACTTCACAAACTCTTTCCCAGCAGATTCTATGATTCGGGATGGCTTGATCCTGTGTAAGTCTTACGAATGGACTCATAGCTGCTGTCAGTTCATGCACACAGCTGAGCTTCCATGTCCACACAGGACTGTTTTGTTGCAGGCATCCAGTCCTTTGGCTCTGTCTTAGTCATTGTCCTACTGATGGGAATAGACTCCATGACCATGGCGGCTCCTAAGAAAGGAAGTATTTAATTGGGACTTGCATCGAGTGTCAGAGGTTTAGTACATTGTCATGTTGGGGAGCATGGTCATACACCAGTAAGCATGGAGCTGAGAAGTTCCTGGGAGTTCTACGTCTCCGTTCACACGCAGTAGGATGAGAGATCCTCTAGAAAGCCACACCTCTTAATCCTTTCAAACAGTGACATTCTCTGGTGACCAAGTATTCGGTTCTATGAGGTTATGGAGACATTAGCTGAAAGCTCCATATCTTTTGTTCTATTTCTATGGACTGGTTATGATTATCTGTATTGATCACTATCAACTTAAGAAGATTCTCTGATATCAGAGAGTTGAGACAAACCTATTCATGGGCATAGAAGTAAGAGCTCAAAGAGCTTATTATTGCATCCATTTAGCTGAATAATATTAGTAGGTAACCTAGCCAAACACAGATTTTATGCCAAGTTAATGGTGCTAGGCAAATGCAATCCCTTAGCACATTGCATTTGCAGAGTTGATGTGGTGATACCTTGTTTCTACAAATAAAGTTTGCCTGAAGATCAGAGGATGTAGCTAGCCATAGCTAACCATAGAGGTCTGGAGGTCTGTACAGACAGACAGGAAGTGATATGGCTGGGTGGAGAGAGGAAGTGATAAAGCATGAGGAAACAGGAAGTTAGTCTCTTTTCAGCTGAGATGTAGGTAAGGTGGCTGTGATTTGGTTCCTTCATCTCTCTAATCTCTCAGCACTTTCCCCTATAGCTGACTCTGGGCTTTTATTATTAAGGCCTACTGGCTGCTCTGCCAAAGGATGCAGTCTCAATTCCCAGCATTCACATGACCATTCACAACTGTCTGTAACTCCAGTTCCAGGGGATCTGACACCGTCATGCATATACACATGCAGGCAAAGCCCAATGTAGATTAAAATAAATAAATAAATACATAAATAGTTTAAAAAGATGAACAGTCATTTGAAATATACCCAACAATGGTACACAGAATCATATGGTAGACCTGTTTCTATTTCTATATTTTGATGAACCCCCCCACACACACACACTGATTTCCAGAGTGGTTGCAGTAGTTTGTGCTCTCACCAGCAGCGAATAAATGTGCCCCTTTCCCTGCATCCATTCTAGCATTCATTGTCATTTGATTTATTGATCTTGGCCATTCTGACGTGGGTAATATGAAACACCAACTAGTATTAATTTGCATTTTTCTGATGGCTAAGAGTTTGAACATTAAAAAAAAAAACAGACATTTTTTTTTCTTTTTTGAGAACTCTCTGCTGAGTTGTATGATCCAGTTGTTAACTGGATGGTTTATTTTCTTGGTGTTTTCACTTACTTCTTTATATTTTATAGAAATTCTCTATTTGATAGTTAACTGGCAGAGATTGTTTTCCACTTTGTAGGGTACCTTTTTAATTAAATAATATAATGTTTTTCAATGTACAGAAAGTTTTGCTTGTTTGTTTTTTCTTGTCATGAGGTGATGTTTGTCAAATGTTGTGTTTAATGTCTGAACTACTGGTGTCCTGTTCAGAATAAATCTTTTCTTGCGCCTATAACTTTAAGAGTATATCTTGTTTTCTCATTTATCAGATTCAGGGTATCAGATCTTATGCCAATCCTTTACCAGTTTAGAATTGAATTTCATGCAGGATGAGAGATGAGAATCAAGTTTTATTCTTCTATCCGAAGCTATACAGTTTGGCCAGTAGCATTTTTTGAAGATACTATCTATTCTCCAATATGTACTCTTAGCCTCTTTGAATAACTTTTATGGGTCCTCACTTCTATCTCATAGATCAATGTGTCTGTATTATGCTGGTACCATGATTTTTTTTTAAAAAAAAATTACATCTCTGTAGTAAAACTAGGAATCAGGGATGGTGTTATAGCTGACAATGTTTTTATTATTCAGAATCATTCTGGATCTCCTGGGATTTTTGTGTTTCCATATGAATCTTGAGGAATTTTCAGTTTCTGTGAAGCATCACATTAGAACTTTGATGGGGGTGTGTTTAATCTGTACATTGTTCAAGTAGGAGGGTCCTTTACAGCATCAGTTCTACAAGTCCATGGACATGGAAGGTCTTTTCATTTGTTGATATCTTATTTAACTTATTTCTTCAGAATCTTAAAGTTTTACTGTAAAAGTCACAAATTTCCTTGTTTGATGTATTCTAATGTATTTTTGAGGCTATTGTAAATGGTATTCTTTCCCTGTTTTTTTCCCTCAGTATTTTTGTAGTTCGTATATAAGAAGGGGACTTATTTTGGTGTCCTAACTTGTATCTTCCTACTTGCTTGAATGTGTTTATCAGCTCTAGATTTTTAGTAAGGTCTTTTGGATCTTTCATGTATGGAATCGTATCATCTGAAATGTCATAGTTTGGCTTTTCTCTTTCCTCTCTCTTTTATCTCTTTCACTTGTCCTCTAGTGAGGATTTTCAGCACTGTCTTGAACAGGTTAGGACAATGAATGTCCTTGTCTTTTTTCTACCTTTAGTAGAAATAATTCATGTTTTTCTCCACTTAGAAATGGTGTTGACTATGGACTTGCTGTACATAATTGCCTTTACCATGTTGCGATATATTTGTTATGTCCATAGATCCTCCAGAAGTTTTATTATGAGAATATTTTGGATTTTGTCAAAAATCTTTTTGGATCTAAAAGATAATCATTTTGTTTTGTTTTGTTTTCTTCTTTTGAGTTTGTTCATGTCATGGATTACATTTTTTGGTTTAGGTGTATTTATTCATTTCTGTATTAATTCATGGGATTGAACCAAATAAGTTTCTTAAGTGACTGCTTGTACTGTGATGATATTTTGTTTGGGATCTAGCAAATAAAACTTGCTTGAAGATTAGAGAAGCAGAGACGTCAGGCACTAGTTCTTACCTGTACCAAATCCTCACAACAAAGTGGGCAAGATCCTGTCTCCACGAAGCCTCAGACTTAATGCAGTGAACTAATGAGTCTTCCCACCTTATATTCCTCTCTCTGTCCAGCCATATCCCTTCCTATCTCCATCACCTTAGTGCTGGGGTCAAAGGCATGTGCCACCATTGCCTGGCTTCTATGGGTGATGAGTGGCTAACTCCGCACTCTGATCTTCAGGCAAGTTTTATTTGTTATATCACAAACAAAATGTCATCACACTCTTGTTTTCCAGCTTACCATCTGACACTAAAAGAAATGTTTATGCCTTAATCTAGCCCTTGTTTTGAAGATTATAAAACCATCAAATTGTGGACTTCAGGATGATATATCAAATACTTTCAGGAAACCTGATAATAATATTTTATTTGAAAATATTTGTATCCTCAATGACACTGGCAAAAGAGTTAGAAAAGTGACCTCTAAAACAGGTCCTTTGATGTCACAAGTTATCTCTCTTCCTACTTCTCCAGAGAGATTACAGAAACTGAGAAATCACTTTCAAACTGGTTTAAACTCTTTTTAGGATGTCTTTGGGGAAAATGATTATAACACTCATCTTCAGGACAGGTATGAATTACAGTAAAATTTTTTTAAAAAACTGTGTTATACAAATTGGATAGAAATATCACCTCAGGTCAAACAAGAAAAGCCAATAAAACACAATGATGGTTAATTGTTTACCTCAGTGTTTTCTTATTGTAATAACTTTTTATTACTTAGTTTTCTCAAAATGGTAACCTGAGGGCAGTCCCCAACCCCTGGTTTAGTTCATTTCTTCTGATGTATATCTATGCAACAATATATTTAACTCTTTTCCTATAATGTGCACTTACTCACTGGGACTGTATTATAAATATTCAGTTCTAAGAAAGTCATTGTATTCATGCAGTTTGATAAATACAGTTGCTAAGGACACAATATCACTTATTTTTCAAAGTGTAGCTATCCACCAGGGCAGGAAAAAAATTTACTTGCATTCTTTACTTCTTCATACAGTCTATACTCATGGTGTCTAGAATCCAAATGCCATTTGTTCAGTCAAACTTTGTACTAAGTGTTTCCTCCACCTTAATTCATTTGTCTCTCACCACAGCATAGTCCAACTCGTTGGTCTTATATGCATTTTATAAATGGAGAAGTTGAGTCTGAGAAGTTGTTTTCAGGCAATAGAATATGGAGATCTAAAGGCAGGCATCCTGGCCCTGGCTCCCAGGTCTTCCTTTCTCATCATTTACCAGCACTACTCTGAAATGAGTTAGAATGAGAAGATGAATGATCTGGGATAGCAGAAGGAAATTTTCATTTGGTATTTTGGTTGGTATTTGTTGTATGTATCTTCCACAAAATGAATGTTACCAGGTTTTCTTCATTAGCTGCACTGCAAGCAAATAAACAAATAATAACAACAACAATAAACAAACAATAATAACAACAAACAAATAATAACAACAACAATAAACAAACAATAACAACAAACAAACAAATAATAACAACAACAATAAACAAATAACAACAACAACAATGACTTAAACCTTTTAAATCCTTCATTAGACCGGTAGGGAGCCCATGTTACTCATTGCTATGGATCAAGACACACTTGACTTACTGAGACTTCCAAAACTGTCTTAAGCAATGTGTATACTAATACTCAAAAATCCCTGAACACTGAGAGCTTTTAACTAGATTTATATATGAGACAATTACAATGCACACTTCAAATGCACACAACTCCAATATACACTTCAAAATGCTCACTCATTCAAGTGTTGGAATGTCCTACTTTTCACTGGGGTCACTCTCTGATACACGATTTTATCATGATTCTTCAGTTGGAGATTCCTGGCTTATGTAGTCAGGATTAACCATGTGTTCCCTAAAGCATTGCCACAACCACCACTGAGAAATAACACAGCTCTGGAACAACCTGAACCTCTGTCTTCGACCAACTGAAGCAACTTGGAATTAGTTGCTTGATTAGCTTCCTGTAGCACAGAGATAAGGTCGTTCACTTGCTTTATGTTATTAGGTGTAAAGAAAGGTTGCTGTTAGAGGCTTGTCTCGGTTAGGATTACTATTGTTGTAATGCTACATCATCACCATAGAACCTTGAGAAGGAGAGGGTTTATTTGTCTCGTACTTCTATATCACTGTTCATTATCAAAGGAAGTCAGGATAGAAACTCAAAGAGAGCAGGAACCTGGAGGCAGGAGCTGATGCAGAGGCCATGGAGGAGTGTTACTTAATAACTTGCTTCTTGTGGCATGTAGCTAGGTCTTATGAAGGCGTTTTCTCAGTTGAGTTTCTTTCCTTTCAAGTAACTCTAGCTTGTGACAAATTTATACAACACCAGCCAACACAAAACCCATGTTTGTGTTCATTTCTCCAATTCTGTGCCATTGTCTTAATATTCTCTCTACTGGTTGATTAATGATAAAAAGCCAGTTTCCCACTTTTGGGGAAAGGATATGAGAAGTGTATGAGGCTATATCACAAAATATACAAATATTATGTAAGGTCACACATGTTAGCTCACTGATCAGCCCTGAAACCTAGTTCAACATTGGAATCTCTTGGAACATATTTGGAAATCCAATTTCACCATGATCTACTAACTTAAACCATGCAGCATAGGTATCAACCATTGTATTCCTTCTAATTCTCTAAGCAATAATGAAATAGGTATGTCTTCTTTGGTTCTTAGTCCCTTTTAAAGTACATTAGCTTAGATCTTTGCTACTCAGACTTGTCCACAGCTTCTAGCAGCAGCAGCCATTGAAAACATATTAGAGATGCAGAACATCAGTCAACCAGATTCATCAGAAGTTGTGCATTGTGTAATATCGAGGGACTTGTATGCATATCAAAGTCTGACAATACCATCACACATATTTTTCTTCCTTCATTTTTTTCAGTCTGTTCTGTGGAGTTATCACACACGTTAGACCTGCTTAATTTATAAAGAATATAAACTCAATCATTTATACAATGAAGGCTTGGAAGTCCTAAGTTCAGTGGAAGTCCAAGGGACCAGGGTCTGGTGAAAGTCTTCTTTGCTACATCACTTATTAGTGGAAGACAGGAGTGCAAAAGTTTATGAAGGAGGGCTGAGGGAAAGAAAAAATGCACCTTGTCATCAATAACTAATGTGTTTTGATAATAAAGCACTAACCCAACTCTTCACCACTCATACATTCCTTGTCTCAATACAGCTGTCTTGGGAATTGAATTTCCAAGATGTGCAGTTTCAAGCCAAAAATCTACCTCTAACTTGCAATCCTCTTGAGTCTAAACACGTGGTCAGATGCTTTAAAAGGTAAAATTTAAAAAAGCCAAATCTTACTAAAAGTTTTTACTTTGTAGCTATTTCTGTTTCAATATTCAACTCTTTATTAACATTTAATTATAAACTATTGAATCATTCTTCAAACATAAAATCTCAATATTTCAGAATATCATATACAGATTTTTCCTGTTCCATGGTTAAATTTTTTCCTTTGGTAGGAAGAGTTTACTATGCTCTACTTTGGAATGATAGACCAATGTATTCTAGAAGAAGTGGGTGTGGAATTTCCATTTCTGTCTCTGGTATGTTGAAGGAAATGTCAACAAAACATGCCAGATCAACACAATGAGTCTGTGGCTTTAATAAACTCTCTAAATGCTATGTCAAGTGAAGAGCATTTTATGACAGAATCTTAGCATGAAATGCGTATGTCTGTAATCTAATTTCCAGTTACTACAGAACGAAATGTTATGAAGGGATTGTTTCCTTGTTTAGTATGATAATTTTTAGTACATTGGCATTGATTGTATTTGAATCCACAATGAGTAGAGACTTGCCCATATGTGTGGTTGAATTTCTGTGGCTTCTCAGGATCTTGAGTTGTGATGTAAGTGACAACTCAAAAAAAATGGTCCTATTTTAAAATTTTTTGAGTTGTTACATTGTTCTCTTCATTAAATTGTAACAATTTATTCACTGTGACCTTACATTAGTGCTAATCGCCAATCCAGAGGTACTCCCTTGTCCTATTTGCTTTCTATTGCTTTAATAAAACACTGCCAAAAGCAACTTGAGTGAGGAAAAGACTTAGTTTAGCTTACAATTTTAGTCTATCATGCAAGAAAGTCATGAAAGGAGATTAAGAAAAGAACTTGAAGCAGAAACCATGGAGGATCTCCTAGTTAGTGGCTTTCTTTCAGGTTCAAGGCCTTATACCTCTCTCTTAAAGCCCAGTCCCCCCATCCATGGCACCTCCCACCCTGGGCAGGGCACTCCAATATTAATTGCAATCAAGGCAGTGCTACACAAGCAGACTCACAGACCAATCTGAGGGAAACAATCCCCTGGTTGATAAGTTCACTCTTCTCAAGTTGTGTCAAGGTGTCAACTAAGATGGGCCTTCACATCTCTATCCCAAGTTGTGAGAAATATTACACCTTCCCAGCCGTGGATTTTTAAACTATTGGAGAATGTAATATCTACTTAATCATGCCATAAGAGAATCTGGACAAATCTGTGGTATACATAACGAGTTGATCTTGAAACATAGAAAAAAATGTCTGCATGTATTTTGTTGGGGAGAATGACTTCAGCTACCTCTCATAACCAAAGACCCACTCAAGCGCACATCTGCATTGAAATCACCTCGTGCTTTCCGCTTTGCACACCATCTCCCTATCACTTCATACACTGCCCTTTTCAAATCTGTCCTGGAAAATACTTCCTGTAAATATAAACAAGTGAGAAATTAAATGGATGGACAGGACTTGGTTGATTATGCATGGCTAAATTTCGTTTTCCTTGTCTGGAAATAGAATTTACTGTTTCTATCCAGAATGTTGGAAGATGCTTTAGATCTCGAAGCTTAGCAAACGCAATGACATTATTTTCTATATTATGCATTTTTTCTTCAGAGTTGCAAGCATGTCACCTTGTGTTTGACATTTATCAACACATAAATTTGAATGAGAGGTATTTGGATATGATAGTCGAATCCTCATGAAAGATATATGACAGGGGCTGTCATTTCAGATTCCAAGGTGTTCTCTAAGACTTTTAACCTCTACAAATCAAATTAACCCTGTTTGCCACTAATTATTCCCAAAGTCCTGAAACACCCATCCCATTAATTCTGCTCTAAACAGTACAACACTGACATCAAATGGCAAAGGAGTTTAACCCCAGAGAAATTTTTCCCTTGAGATGTACTTAACTTTGCAGACATGAAGATAATACTAATACCCCATTGATCCTTTATTGGCATCAATATTTTTTTCAGACAAGCATATAGACCACTGAAGAGAAACAAACAGATTGTGGAACTGGTTCATTTCAAACACACAAATATTTGTGCATAGACAATTCCTTTCCATGGTCTTCGGTTCATGAAATCACATGACTGGATCACTCTCTCATCAAACTCAGAAATCATTAATGGGCTGAGATTTCTTTCAAGAATGAAACAGACTTCCAAGCCCAATTCTGATTGGAATCTAGGTCCAGACATTTCTCAAAATATTAAGTGATGTTTCCCGTGAATGGCATGGCATCATTTGTGTCTGAAGCAGCTGAAGATAAAATCTTGCAGACTTTATGATTGGCTCTTGTATTTTGGTAGGATGAAGAGAACTTGCCAAACATCAGTTCCTAGATAACCAGCTATTAAAGTCACACTTTGGTCCTCCCTACTGTTCCAGCTGCTGGCAGTGGTGTGTGTGTGTGTGTGTGTGTGTGTGTGTGTGTGTGTGTGTAAAGATGGGAGGTACCAGTGACTACAAGTGAGCAGCTCTGGAAATAGCTTTGGAAGTAACATAATAAAATGTGTAGGAAAGTCAATGTCTATTTTTTCCATCATATTTTTCTTTCATATTAAAGGAAGCACAAACCATTAATATTCATGCACCAATCTTAGGCTATTTTTCCTGTTCAGAATTTTGTTTAGAAAGACATTTAAGTTAACAAAACTATCAGCTCAAGAGCCCCAAAGGAACAATTGAGTTTTTACCAAGATTTCCTGAGATAACATGTCCAAGGGCAAGCTATCAAGTTACAGAGATTTCTCATGCAGAGGTGGGTGTTTTCACCTTTCACTCTGTCTCTATTGAAGAGAACCCTCTCTATAGAAGTAATACCTTCTTATTGAGAGATGCCAAAGGCAATGATTGAAGCAGTTATCTTTGAAAGCTATTAGCCAATGTCTGTGGGCCACAAAAGGCATCAAATAATATCAAAATGAACAAAAATCAGTGTCTAATAAACAGGAAACATTTCCCCTCTTCATGGCTGCCATGTTGAAAGAGATACAATGCATCCTTTGCACCTGGTGCTGACATAGTTATTAAACAGGTGCTCATTTTGGTGATCTTAGAAGCAATTCACAATCCGGGGACTGCCACCCCTCATGGCCTTAAGGACAATGACAGGTTTATAAAGAAAGCGCTGTATCATGACACCCAGAATCCCTTCAGCTATGATTTTCAAAGGGGGAATTATTTCCTAATGGTCAGCTATGTTTATCACCAAATTGGACACCTTTGCCTAAATCAACCTTTCTCATGTTAGTTATGTCTTAGCCTGAAAGATTCTCATAAAGTCATGATGATATACCTAATGGCCAGGGAGACTAAATGGTATAGGTCTCATCCCTTGTTAGTCATACCACCACCGATAGATAGATAGATAGGTAGATACATACATACAAACATACATAGAAAGAGAGATAGAGAGAGCGAGAGAAAAATATATTAATAAAGAGATGCAATCACTTTTGCAAGGAGTCAGGTTTACATGCCTACCCAGCAGGAGGAAGATGCTGTGATTTCAAAGAGTAACAGCAATCTTTGTTCATTTTTCCCTTGTGATTGCTTTCTGAACTCTAGAAAATCAAGTATTTCACATCTTCACTACATATTATTTTGATAAGCTGCGTGTATTACGGCTTACAAACTCTATAGTCTTAGATATAGACTGGCTCAATTTTTTCCAGCCTTGTTTTGGTTTTGCTTTTCCCCTTGAATCTGAAAGTAGCAAACAGGTACAATGTAAGAGGAATTCCCAGGGCTCCCCACAATCTACAGGGCTAAATTCCACTAAATCACTGAAGTCTCCCCAAGAAAGCGAGTGAAACCCTCCCATTCCCCTTCTAGGAACATGAAAATGTTTGGTACCCTACGCACTTCATATCACTCTATGGAAATGCATCATCTCTATAGCCCCTGACTATAAACTTCCCTTCCAGACCCAAATGGGAAACAATCTGAAAAATGGAAAAGTAGACAGTTTCAGAAAGAGAGCCATTTGAGTGCCCTCTAGTGGGATTAAGTAGCACTGCAGCTACTGAGGTAGTGGTTTTTCAACATTACAAGGTAGATATGTGGCTTAGGAAAGGAAAAAATTCAGGACAGGATAAGGAGAGTATGAAGTTATGGGTGATCAGATTTCATTGGGGCATTTTTGAAAAACAACACAATCTTTGCTATATATTTAATAGGCAATTTAAAGAATAAGTTTGCTTTTTATAAAGTATCCAATTTATAATAAACACTCTAACTTTCCTTTTTCCTTCTTAGTCATTTACTTCAAGATTTCAATGTTACATGAGCCTTCGGCTGTTCATTCAAAAATTAGTTTACCCTTGATTAACTTGGGTCAGGAATCAATAAGCCTGGGGACTATTTTCGTTGGTAAATTAGTGGTGAGAACCATTTGTTGTGAAATAGAAACATAATAAAGCAGACTCTGCAATGAGACTTGTAGAACTTACAGAAACTGTGACTTACATAGCGACATGTACCTGCTAATGAAAAACAGGAAGAGTGTGAATTGAAAGGACAGCTGGGCCTTTGTCTTGTTCCCAGGAAGACAGTGCTACTGCTGGGTATTGCAGCTAGAGGGGAAATTGGCTGTTATGACTGCAACAGGAAACAGAAAAAAGAATGGGAAGCCCATGCATCTTACAATGCCACAGGGGAAGCATGTACAGATTCCAGACAGCCCTGGCCCACGGCTAATGATGGAAGAATGTTTACACTACCAAGTGGCGGAATACAAATGGGGGCAAATGCATGGAACTAAAGGTGAGTAAAATAAGCAGGTTTTTTTTTTATTGTTACTGAACTGGCTTAAAACTAACAGAAGGTGTTAAAGAAAGCATTTTAATTAGTGGTATGGCGAGACCTTCTCCATATCTACTTCATACAGGTTACTAAATACTGGCAAATACTGTCAAAATCATCTTTGCAGCTTTTGAAGCAATACAAATATTTCATCAGCTTCACTCAAGGAAAAGCATCGTAGCACAACAGTGAACGTCGTAGGAACTTCACTCGTTCTATTCTGCTTTCCCCGGTTTCACAGCATACTAGTAACCAGTTCACTCCAACCACAGTAACTCAGACTTCCAGCTGGGCTGTGGCCAGAAGACTACACACACCCCAGGGAGAGTCACTCCTAAAACTAATTCTTCTGGAGATCTCCTCAAAAACCTATCCAGAGACGTGTCTCTTAACTGATTTAAGATCAAATAAACTACCAAGAGTCACCACTCCAATAAAAATATGAAGAACTTAGTTGTGTGTATGATCCCCATGTAAACAGGTAAGAACACAACTGAAATACTTTGTCGATTTGTCTGGAAGTATTGAAGTAATCATCAGGAAAGGAAAATCACTGTTTTCCTTTCCTGTGGGCAGAGGCTGTTCGTTCATTTCTGACTGCTCAGATCCAAAATGATCACACAGAAACTATACTATTAGCAGTACTGTTTGGCCAATGGCTTAAGCATATTTCTAGCTAGCTCTTATATCCTAAACTAAGCCATCTTCATTAAGCTGTACATCACTACAAGGTCAGGGCCTACAGGGCTCCAGTGGAGGCATCTGTTTCTTGTGGTAGTGACATGGTTACTCTCTGACTCCGCCTACACTCTCTCTCTACATCTCTGTTTGGATTTCCCATCTAGCTTTATTCTGTTAAACTATCTACTTAAAACAGCTTTGTTCCTTAATCAATAAAAGCAACACATATACAGAAGGGCTTCCCATACCACTTTCCTTTTACAAATATTCAAGTTTTATAAATGGAATCACCAAATTAAAAAAAAAATGCCAGAAAAAAATCTCTTAACACACAAAATGATGGGAGAAAGTATAAAAAAAAAACTTGATATGAAGCACACAGAATGAAGCAGCTGTATGGCAGATGCTGATGCTGATCTACCACTATTTATTAATTGCTAATGGATCCACTACCCTAGTCATTGAGTGTGATTCAACCCTATTCTCCATAACTCTAAGCAAGTTGAGAGACAATCTTTACATGCCTGCTAGACAAGACTCTTGTCTAACCCCCAATTCTGTGTCTGTATGTTTCAGGTCATTGTGTCTATGTGTTTCAGGTCATCTGTATCTTTCCTTTACCTTACCTGCTGTGGGAGCACACTCTGCTCCTTCAGCCAATAGCCCTTAAGGTACCAGCCCACTTGGGCATGGTCTCTTATACTGTTAAAGCAGCTGTAAATGTGCACCCTCACCCTCTTTCTTGCTTCCAGCTCCTCCTTCCGGCTGATAGACTCTGTTCCCTGTTCATGCAGAGGACTGTTACCTAAGACAGTATCTGTAAGTTTTCCCTTAAATAAATAACTTTTTTATTATTCAAAATTCTGGACTGGTGTGGGATTATTTTGTGACTTCCATAATCATCTACCCCTAATGTAACCAAACCTCCGGGCTTTGTAAATTCATATTGGGAGTTTCAAAATGTTCACACAGAATGAAATAGGATCACTATCTCATACTATGTGCAAAAATGGTTAAAGAGAGAAGAGAAGGCTAATTAATTATAAGGTCTAGAGCTATTAAAGTCATAGTAGAAAATGTGGGGATAACTTTCTACAACCTTGAGCAGGCAGTGGTTTTTGAATGGGAGAAAATCAGAAGAGACAAACAGAAAGGCTGGTAAATTCATCAAAATCAAAATTATTATGCTTCTAAGGACACTGTTGATTAAGACACATAGCTCACAGAATTGGAAGAAAATATTGTAAATAATGCATTTTAAAAAAAATTATACTATATTAATAACTTAAAAATCAATAAAAAGACAGTCAATAAAATGAGCATATTTAGTTATTGCTTATTTTATATTCCTATATATCAAAATCGATGAGATAATGCTGACAATTATATTTTAATATTAACTATAAAGCATTCTTTTTTTTCTCATATCCTCTTTTCTGTGTTTGTAAACCCACACCCACAAGAATGAGAAACAGTCTGTGACAGTCTTGAATGTCCGTGTATCATATGACTTACCTATGTGTCTCACAACCCACTGCCTTCTTCCATGTCCCTACAACTGATCCATCTCATCCTTGCTCAGACTCAAAATATCTCACTCGAGATCATCTCTGTCTCCTTTACCAGAGGACACTAACTTTACCCGACTCAGGCCTCATTATGCCATGCCCAGTTGTCTGCCTCTCAAAAACTCCATGCACTGCCTCACTTGGCTTGTGCCATCTTGTCACCACAAATGCCTTACCCATCCCACATGACCGCTAATCTCTTTGTTTAGGTTATCATCTTGCTGTGCACACCCCTTTAAAGCTTCTTCAGATGCCCACCTAACTCTCAGCTAACAAATAGCCTTTGCCTTCCAGATTCTTCTGCACTCCTCAAGGACCACATTTCTATAGCTTGCACCTCAATACTCCAAAAAGCCCTCTATCCACACCCATGACTGTTCCTGATTCATTCCCTCACCTAAAAGACGCATGTTGTGGACTTTCATATGCACTGGCTTTTGTCCTGAAAGCTTAGAGAAGAAATAAAGGAAGACAGGGAGACATGGAAGAAGGAAAAATGGGGAGAAAGGGAGAAAAGATGAAAGCAGGAAAAGTTTGATAAAGGCAGGCTTTAAGGGGAGTTTGCAAGAGAAATATTTAAAATTAATTAACATTTACAGTGAGATTCTGCCCTGCTTTCTTCTTTATTTCCAGTGTTACATTCAACACTATCACTGTAGTTGTCTAGTGGAATAATTAGGGGTGATACTTACCCTTACCTGTCAGAGTTTTCTTGGGGGAAGGATGAGTCAATAAGATAAGTCATCAGGTAAGGGAATTTGCTGCCAAACTTGAAGATTGACCTGAGTTTGATACCCAGGAACCACACAGTGAAAGGAGAAAATATTTGACCTTCAAGGTCACCTATGACTCCCACATGTCTGCTGTGATATGATCATAAATACACACACATACACAAATACACACACACACAAAATAAATAAATAAATAAATAAATAATGTGATTTTTTAGAAAAGAAAAAAAAGGATTGAAATATACGAATTTCACTAGAGCTCTGGGGCAGGAATGGCAGCATTCTGCAGTCGAGAAGCTTCTGAGTCTGTAAACACCCCATGAACCTGCCTTTCTGTGTTCACATGTGAGCAGTGCCTGCGGGGATGGGGCAGCTGTCTATTCACACTAGCCTGCTCTTTAGAGATTCTGACTTCCTGCAGAATCTATCCCCTATCATGGAATAAGGGCTGACTTGTTCTTATTAGTCAGGAGATTGTGAGCACGTATAGGGGAAAGTGCACAGAAGACAAGTCTAAGACGCTCTCAGGCAGAGACACCCACTTACTTTCTGACATCAGATGAGGTTATACAGGGTCAGGATGACATGCCCATAAACAAATTAAGACTGTCTCCATGAACTGTTAGAAAATTGATAGCCAAACTCCTTCTAAATAGCATTAAGTTTGCTTAAAAACAAGAAAATATTAATTATTTGGAAAGCTTTGTGCTGTGAACTGAGATGGCTGCCCTAATCTGCTCTGATTTAGTTTTCTTTCTTCCTTTGGTTCCACAGTGGAATTCCTTCTCCTTCTCTGCTCAACCTCCTCAATTTTTTAAGGATAAGAGGCTGACAGAGTATACATTATAAAGACCTGGCACACAGACAGGGAACTCAACAAACTTCACTTTGCCTCAGAATCATACTCAGGAGTGGGAAGCACAGGCAGAGGCCTCTGGATGGTGCTTTCTTGCCATTCAAAGAAAAAGAAAAGGGCCCATGAGCATCAACAATCCATTTAGTGAGTGATCTTTCTGTCCCTGCTTCCCTTCTTTGCATCCCTGTCCCCATGCCTTGTGACTTTGATCTTGGCACTGGTTAACCAGAGATAATTACTGCCTTTTAGTGCATGTGAGGGAATGGCTAGAAGTAATTTCCATTTGCCTTTTGACCACAGGAGAGTTAATTAATGAGGGATAGGGTGACTTACACATGGGGAGGTTATTTTTTTTTAAACATTTTGAAAAGATTTAGATCTTTCAGGGCTCAAATCAAAGTAAGCAACCAGACATTAAAATGCCGAATTGAATTGAGATGTTGTTTATTAAAATCAGCTCCAGTCTTCAATTTTCTAAATCAGCCATTCTGCCGCACACCGCGGACAAACGAGTCTCATTTGTCAATTACGTCCTATTCACCAGAAGTCTTGGAAAGTCACCAAGACTTCTCTGGGCATAATAGGATTTGAATTTTGGTCATTTTAAAGTGTTATTTTTTCCAAATGAAATAAATTGTTTTGACATCGCTCATATTTTTCCACTCTAACTACTCAGACAAATCCATCCTACAGCCTTGGTCTGAGAATTGAAGTTACTCAAATGGACTTAGGTTACCTGAGGGATGCTGGACAGACCAGGGATCAGCTGAAGAAATGGGAATAGACCTCAGAGGCAGCCAATAGCGAGGGAGGAAGAATGGCAGCATATTCATCTTGACTAGATCAAAATCAAGGACAGTTGGTTGCATACTGCCTGCCTGGGATCATAAACACTCTTACCACCCACAATGGGGATGAAAATTTAGGACAATGCTTCAAATCTTCATCTTCTACTAAATGGAATGGAGACAGTTTTCTTTTCTGATTTTATCAATAGTGTGTGTGTATATGTGGGGCATATTATAAGTGTTAACACCGAAGGGCCATGAGGTACATGTAAAGATGAGAAATTTTGGAAATTGATTCCCTCTTTCCATGTTGGGATTGAACTCAAGCCATCATGCCTATAAGTCAAGCACCTCTACTTATTGTGAGCTATAGCTCTGGCCCAAGTCTGATCATTTAAAACACATCTGCAATGCATAATAATCAAGCAGTGGCAATCAGTGCCATTAGTGCCTCAAGCATTTATCTTTCCTAGCCTTCAAAGTCTGATTTTGAAATATACCATCCGTTATTTTTAGTTATACTTATCTTAATGTACTATAGAACACCAGAACTAATGCTCCTATCTGTCTTTTACTACCCACTTAAAAGATTCCCCTTGCTATTTTCCACTAAAAAGATGTATGTGACTAAGTTGAAGCCAGCCTGGATAACCCAGCATAATGAATCCCCTCATCTCAACGTCCTTAACTTAATGCATCTAGGACTTCATCCTAACTGTATATAGCCATTACAGGTTCCACAGATCCATTTGTGAACTTCCACCATGCCATGATTCAGGGTACTATGGTGACTGAGATGGAAGGAAGCATTTGAGCATAGCACTATCCTTCAATACTGGATGAGCTCATTGACACTTGCTTCTGTGGTCATTGTCATTAGTTTCGTGTTAGCAGAGTCTACTGTTACTATGCTGGCAAAGTAAACATCTTACTCTGGTAAATTAATGATGTTGAGCTCAAGGAAGTAAGACATAACAAACACAAGACAAATTCACTCTTCTTATCTGTCAAAAAGCAGGGCAAGAACTTCCTACACTGAGGGAAAAAAGTAATGCTTTTTTTTGTTTGTTTTGGTTTTTTGTTTGTTTTCAAGACAGGGTTTCTCTGTGTAGCTTTGGAGCCTGTGTTGCAACTCTCTCTGTAGACCAAGCTGGCCTTGAACTCACAGAGAGCCACCTGCCTCTGTCTCTCAAGTGTTGAGATTAAAGATGTGTGCTTCTCCTGCCTGGCTGGAAAGAGTAACTCTAATGCCAGAACAGAGTCCATGCTACAAAGAATCTGCATAAACAATCCCTGCTGAAACACATGCTATTTTGCACTAATTTCCCTCCAGTATTTTCCAGTTTTCCCCCAAATATATCACACTTGAAAGCTAAAAGCGCCCGTCTTTGTTCTTAAAGTTAGTGTTTAAACCCTAAATCCAATTGTTCAGGTTTCAGTTTTTCTTGTAAATTTCCATGATCATAATAAATTAATAAAATTCTGCAATTTTCTTATTTTGCTTATTCAGTTTACAGGTCCTACAAACTATCTATGAAGCAACACAAGATTTTTTTTGCCTTCCCAACACTGATATTATGCCAGGTGTTGTCTGGAAAAAGTGTCACACTTGTCTGAAGAAGACATAAACATCCAATCATTGAATCCTCAGCTATTCCAAACTCTCTGCTTCTTGAAATGTATTTGATGCAAATGAGCCTCAAAGAGACAAATCAGAGGAAGAGGAGTCTCTGGAGACTGGCGGGGAGCACTGAAAGGAGGTATGTCAAGTCCATTTCTAGCCTTCCTTGGAACAGCCACAGCGCTTCAGAATTCCTACTGTGGAAAAGAAAAGGAGTGTATACACAAAGGAGACACAACTGAAGAAAATGAAGTAATGCATGTTCTCTTGTGAAAAGAACACACGGCTCTGTCTTGTATTCACGTCAATACAATATGCTGAAATTTTAAGAAGTCCTAACATATATTCCAGGTCAAGAAAAGGAGGTAAAATAGATTTTTTTTCTGTTCTATGCAAATCACTGATTCTTCTGAAGTTCATGTTTACCCTCCTCCAGCCAGTTCTTCCTATATTCTGCTTGATGAGTAACAGAAAGTTAATGGGAAAAGGCTGTTTCCTCAGGTCACCATATTGGACTCACCAGGTCATTGCTTGCTTTCGACCATCACCTGGAGCAGCAGCGTCTAAGAGCCTGTCAGGAATACAAATTCCTGTGCTCAGTTCCAGGACGCCATCTTGTCCTGGTTTACCCAGGGCAATTTTAATTATACAACTCATTTATCATTTTCTGTAGCCCCTTTGAACCTGGGCATGCAGAGATAGGAACTTGAATCCCAACTTCAGCATGCTTATTGGGTGACTTATGCTCACAAAGTGTGAGGATTGTTGTGCTCCTTCAGATGGTCTACTTAATGTACAGAGACTGGGCCCCCTGTGAAAATGATGAACAACATTCTTCAAGGGAGCCACACAAATTCTGTCTCACATGTTCCTCTTTGAGGAGACAAATTAAGCCCATTGACAAGGATTAGAAGAGCAGGCTTTCACACTTTTACTTCTCATTGTCTTCCATGATACACAACTGAGAGCAATCGAGGACCACCTAGTATTTATTTTATTTATATATTTATTTTTGTCAATACTATTTTATCACTATAGCTCTGTTGTACAACTTGGAATAGGGGGTAATGGTCTATTCCACAGTACTTATGTGGTGAAAAACCTACTTTTAAATACACATGAATTACAGTGATAGATGCCTGGGACCTGGATCTATAGAAGATGGGCATAGGACTGGAAGTTCTCACCCAATAAGAAGTAAATACCCAGTCCCTGCTTCAGCAACAACAAACAAAAAATACACTTAAGTCCAGACAGATAATTTGTTGCTCCGTAGCTGTGAGAAAACACTGAACAAAAGCAAGGGAGGGAAGGAAAGAGTTTATTTCACTCACAGGTTAAAGTTCAACACGAAGTGAAGCCCAGGCAGTAATTCTAGACAGGAACTGAGCAGAGAGCATAGGGCTGCACTGCCCACTGCCCTGCTGTCCATGTTGGCTCAGCCTTATTGATGGAGTCCAGGACCTCCTGCTTAGGGGTGGCACCCATGGTGAGACAGAGGGCTGATCTCCAAAATATACAAAGAAGTCAAGAAATTGGTCATCAAGAGAACAAATAATTCAATAAAAAATAGGGTACAGATCTAAACATAGAACTCTCGACAAAGGAATCTAAAATGGCTGAAAGACACTTAAGGAAATGCTCAACATCCTTAGCCATCAGAGAAATGCAAATAAAAATGACTCTGAGATTCCATCTTACACCTGTAAGAATATCCAATATCAAAAACACTGATGACAACTTATGTTGGAGAGGATGTGGGGTAAAAGAAGTACTAATACTCCTCCATTGCTGGTGGGAGTGAAAACTGGTAAAGGTACTTTGGATTTTAGTATGTTAATTTCTCAGAAAATTAGGAAATAATCTACCTCAAGACCCAGCAACACCCATTATTTATAAAACGCTTTATTATCCTTGTGCTACACCAGGTACTTTCCTTGGTGGTCAAAAAATGCTAATGAATTTAATTCTCATAGAAAACCTATTTATTCCCATTTTGCAGTTGGAGAGACAACAGTGTGGACAGTACATTAGGCAAAAGCCATGCAGCTAGTTAGTAACTGGAGACACTATTTAAACCCAGGCAGTCTGACACCAAAGTCAGTAAGATTTCACCAGAGCTACAGTACTGTCTGTGGAATTTTAGCCTTCCAATCTCAACCCTAATTTAGGTGACTGACAAAGTACTTGGGGTCTGGACTTAAATCTTTAAGTCCAACACCAGGAGTCCTCACTTTCTGATGTGCTCCAATAAGTTTCCATTATCTGTCTGCAATGAAAATGCATCAGATACTTATCTAGATTTTAGTTTAGTCAATGTGATGTACTTTACAGAGAATGACCTATAATAGCCAATCACTCATTTTTGAATGGGTGATTTTTATTAAGAATATGGTAAATCAAATTAAATAATAAATAACAAATAGTAGGTTGATGATATATAGATAGATAGATAGATAGATAGATAGATAGATAGATAGATAGATAGATAGATGATAGATTGATAGGTAGGTAGAGAGAGAGAGAGAGAGAGAGAGAGAGAGAGAGAGAGAAGATAGATAACAAACACCATCAAATTGGACACTCAATTTGCCAATGCAAAATGTCCAGGAAAATACAGCTGGGGAACCCTTTTAAGGCAACCAGCTAAATTTACCTTTACAATTAAGAGAATAACAACAGAGAGGGGATGCTATCAAACTGGATACTCACTTCATCCAGCAGAGTCCACCTGGAGAACTTGGTGTTGAATCCTGGAGTTCCCAGTTGATCTCTCTCTCTATGAATGACCTTCTCACGACTGAAATTCTCATTGTTGATCTCCCATCTTCCCTTTCACATGGTAGGCAACCACCCATTCCCATAGGATACGTCATTCTAAGCAGTGCTAGAAATAATTCACCTTTTCTCTGTTCTCCAGGGAAAAATGATGCTAGTCTTGAGCTATTTTTCTGCTTTCTTTTGTTCCAGAGTTAGAGGGGACAGAACTTGCCCAGAAAAGGAGCACTGAGACATAGCTTGAGACCAATGCACTAAGGTCTGAACTGGAGAGAAAGCAGCCCGGCCTCCAGAGTCGGCTTTTCATTGGGCTCCAATAAAATATGGCAATTTACATAATGCTGATTATAGTCTACTGTTGCCTCCGCACTTTTCTGTGAATACCCAGACCTCGAAACAGGCGCGCACTTTCCTGACTCGAGTCCATGAGGATGGACGACTGTCCTAAGGGTTTAAACACACAGACACAAAGAGACCTGCTCATTCACCAAAGAGCAAATGGCCACTTTATTAAACTCCAGTCGGGTATTTATATTAGTGGGCAAAGGGGGCAACAGGAGCAGTGGGAGAAGATGACAGGTGCCCGGCGCCTCAGGCAGAATCAGCTGCGGGGAGGCAGGCGTGGCAGGCGTATAGGGCCTGTAGCTGGAACCTTGTTCACAGGTGGAATTACCATAACAAAAGAGAGCCAAGTTCTTTCTAAGCTATACCCTCAGGCAGGTGCTGAGCAGAGAGGCCAGGGAGCCAGAGGTCAAACAGCCCTGCAAATCACCACGAAGAAAAGGGAAAAAGACCTGGGTACCTACAGTCTACTTGATTAATGCTGAACTGAGAACAATATGGAGATCACTAGAAAAGAAATTGACCGTAAGAGAGATTTATAGATAAATTCAATGTACTTGCATCTAAAACTATTTCAATTACAGATGACTAAATCCCACTCAAACACCTACTGACCTACACTAAAAATTGAGAGAAGAAAATGAAGGAAAAGGGACTGTTGGTGGAGGTTTCTGTAGTGCCCAGTCCCGCAATAAACACACAGAAACTTTATTACTTGCAATACTGGTTGAACAATAGCTCATGTGTATTTCTAGCTAGCTCTTACATCTTAAATTAACTCATTTCTATTATTTTATATTTTACCATGAGGCTCATGGCCTACCAGCAAGGTTCTGTCTGGCAGCTCACATCTTTCTCCTCTGGCAGCTACATGGCGTCTCCTTACTCTACCTACTCTCTCTGTATATCTGCTTGGAACTTCCACCTTGCCCTATTTTGCTAAGCCACTAGCCAAAACAGCTTTATTCATTAACCAATAAAAGCAACACATAGACAGAAGGATCTCCTAAACCAAGAGATGAAATGAATGCAAGTAATCAGAACGCTGTTATATCTTTTCTGGCTTAAATCTACCTCCGATTATCTGCTACTTTTACAATGGGTCTTCGTCACAAGTTAACAAAAGTTTTACCAGCTGCCCCATTTTAGAATGTCTAATGAAGGAAGGAACATAAATTCCATGAATGAATTACTTTGACTTTTCTAAAGTGATGTCACCCATTTGTCCAACTAGTATAGCCAAAAGAAGAACATGGATTAGGAGACACAACAAGTCCTGGCTTTTGCTCTCTGTAACTCCACAACGAATGATCAGATCTAGAAGCAGAGAACTTGGAATGCAATAAGATGGGAAAAGAAAACCCAACCAAACAAAAGCAGTTACTTCTGCAAGGCATTGCTTTATCATCCTATATTGAACCAGAAAAAAGAGTTGTTTTGTCTCTAGGTATGTACCTAGATGTGTGTCTATCTTTCTATCTATTTATCAATCATTTATCTGTGAATCATTAAATAGGCATATCATTATTTCAATATCTTTATGAGTATCTGTCTATTATGTATGTATCTATTTTCTCTGTGTGTATTTCTCTTATTTATCTCCACACCTATTTATTAAGACATGGTTAGTAGTAGGAAAAGTGTGAATTCTTAATTTTTCCCAACCCTTAAAACAAGGGTATTTTAAGGTTGAGTGTTCATACTTCTCCAGATAGTTTCAGAGGCAGAAAAAAAGGTAGTGAAGAGGGAACAAGCTAAATACCTTCATGGGAAATTAAACAAAATCAGAAATGGGTGAAATGCTTTTTAAACTGACCTTGCGTTTCATTATTTGGTATGTATCACATTGCAAGCCTGTATATGTTTTTCTGCATGTTCCACATTCCAGTAAATGAAGCCAAGAGAAGCAAAGGTGCGTCTTTAGCTGTAAAGTGATGCCAGGTGGGGAGGGGAGTTGCTGTTTAACAGGGGAAGCTCTGCAGGAAAGCAGGGTCAAGCTGAGCTCTTCCCCAAGTACAGGCTCATGTCGAAGGGAAGAAAAATGTAATTGCTAACCTTTCTTTGAGAAGCATATTTAGTTGAGAAATTTGGATAAAAGAAAGAAAAAGATGGGGGGGGGGTGTTCCTCATCAAACAGGACTTTGGCAACAGAATCAGAACAGACCAGGTGACAGATAGAAAAAGCTTTTACTTACCAAGCAAGCTCATGCTGGGCTGTGTTGACCCTGGTTGCTCTCTAAGAGGGGAAAGCACTTTCTATTGGTTGCTTCAGAACAAAGACTTGCTCAGAAGGACTGCTGGAAGTCTGCAAGGTGTTTGCCTGAGACTTGAGCAGAAATCATGAAAAGTGAAGCCCTTTGGAGTTAGTGTGAAGACTGGATGTATCACAATGCAGTTAATGACACACTTTCCCTAACTAACACTCCACCAAGACACTTCACACTTTAATGAGCCTGCTCATTATCTGGAGATCTCACCGAAATGCAGGCTGTTGTTTCTTGAGTCCTTAATGGGGCCCGAGATTCTGCATTTTTAATGAGCTGCACAGAGACAGTGTGTTGGTCCATCCCCCAGACACACTTGAAATGCAAGGTCCTAAATGTTTTCTGAAGGTCATAGGGCTCTGTGGTTAATTTTAGGGCCGTAACCTCAACTCATAAATGTCACACCAAAATAAACACAGCCCTGTCATCAACATGATGGCATAAATTTATTTTAAATCAACAACGGATTTCACTAAAAAGGCGTTGGAGCAATTCGAAAGATGATTGTCAAGCGGCCTAACAAAACTATTATACTGGCCTTTGCATCAACCGAGAGACATCTTACAGTCCTTTGCTAGGTGTATTATTTCCTGTTGCTGTGATAAAGAGACAAAGCACGGTAAGGGTGAAATGGTTTGTTCTGGCTCACACTTCAAGCACAGACTATCAGAGAAGGAAAGGCGTGGCCAGCAGTAGGAGCTTCAGTAGGCTGGTCACACTGGATCCATAATCAGGAGGCAGATCGTGGTAAATGCTTATGCTCAGTGGGTTTCCCCTGTTCACACAGTCCAGAGAACAGTGCTATCTTCTCAGGATAGGCTGTCTGTGACTTAAAAAAAAAAAAAACCCTAACACCTGGAACACATACTAAATTATTTGATCTAAAGTCCAGCCTGGGCACTTTTAGTTTATTTCCAGGTCTGCCAAGAATGAGAGACACAGAAAGGACTCAGCCCTGGCCAATACCTTTTCTCCAATCTGAATTAGTGAATTTTTCATTAGAGTTAGTTTTCCATGAATTTCTTTTGAGCCACCAAAACCAAAGAAGGAAGTAAAATTAACAAAATAACTGTCTATTGCCCCTATCTCTGCATGCAGGTGGTGGAGGGGAGTTCCTCCTTCTCATTATTCTTGTGTGACTGTGTGATTGTTTTAGATTTAAAAAAAAAGTTGATTGTGTGAGCAAAGAGGAAAAGGAAATCAGTTTCTTGAGACAAAAAAACTGTGCTTACAATGACCTCAACCATTTTCTTTTTGATAGATAGAAGAAAAAGTTTAATGACGTGAACATAGGAATGGCAAAGGTGGAATGGGCACTAAGCATCACTTTTTAAAATGTCCCTTCTCTGCTGCCTTTTGTACATGTACCTTCTGTAACAACTCAGCTCTGGTGCATGTGACAGGGACTATAGGGGAGGCTTATCGGGCTTTTGTAGACACAAATTATTCAGAGAAACATATTGTTGCTCCGGTTATTGTAAACATCTGTATCACACATTCAACCCTGAAAAAGACCCATAAAGTAGTACATTAGGACAAAGAACAATTTTGGGTGTTCAAAATGCATAGAGATGATAACATTTATAGGTGATAGACCCTGGATGGATAGAGAACAGCTCCGGTACTGACAGCTATAGAACAAATGCTTTTCAGTCATAAGTAAAAGGAGGCAACAGTCCATAATATAGATAAAATGTGAGGACACATATGAAATGGGTCTGCAGGCAAGTTTGTCTCTTTAAAACCTTGTGCCCTACAGCAACTACGAACATCTTTAGTTTTTGAGTACTTAAAATGCAGCTTTCTCTATTAAGAGTCACACTAAAAGTGTAAAACCCATGCTATATTTTCAGAACGACAAAGCTAAGATACAAAATAGAATAAAATATTGTATGATGTTAACAGGTTAGAATCTTAATTTTGATTTATTAAATTAAATACTCTGTATTATTAAAACTAACTCTGCCAGTTTCATTTGGTTCTTTTAAAAATGTGATTACTGAATAACTAAATGTTACACAAAGGGTGTGAAGACTCAATTCATTTTTATTTTATTCTGTGTTTTGACACAGGGTGATGTCATATAACTCAAGCTGTCCTGGAGACTACTATGTATCCAAGACAAGCCTCAAACTGTGATAATCCTCCTCCATCAGCTTCCTCAGTGCTGGAATTACAGCCAGGAAACAGCATACTTGGCTTGTGTTTATGTGCATGTATGTTTATGTTCATGTGTGTGTGAGTGTGTTTACATGCATGTGCTGATAAACACTGCTGTGTACATGGAGGACTGAAAAAGAGCCTAATATACTTCTAAAATGGAGTTGTATGCATTTGTGACATGCCTGGCTTGTTATGTGGCTGCTGGAAGGCAAACTCTGGTCTTCATGACTGTATAGCATGTGCTGTTAATGAGTCATCTACTCATCCCCTCCACCCTATTTTTTTGAAACAATGTCTCTCTTTGAACCTGAAGCTCAGTGTTTTGGCTAGAAAAGATGTCCCACAATTTCCAGGGATCCTTCAATCTCTGACTCCCCACTGGTAAGTTTACAAGCACATTGTTGTGGGATTTCCCACTGTATGCTGTGATGACCATTAATGAATGAAGAAACTGCTTTGGGCCTATAGCAGAGCTATAGCAGAACAGCTAGATGGGGAAAACTAAACAGAATGCTGGGAGAAAGAACAGCAGACACAGAGAGACTCCATGTAGCCCCGCCAGAGATAGATGCCAGAACTTTATCCGGTAAGCCACAGCTTTGTCGCGATACAGAGATTAATAGAAATGGGTTAAATTAATATGTAAGAGTTAGCCAATAAGAAACTAGAGCTAATGGGCCAAGCACTGATTTAATTAATACGATTTCTGTGTGATTATTTCGGGGCTGGAAAGCCGGGAACCAACAAGCAGCCTCCTCCAACAGCGCAGCAGTGTGTACAGCTTTTGCATGGGTGTGAAGGGTTTGAGCCCAGTGCTTGTATGGAAGGTCAGGACCGAGGCAGCCTATAAAAGAGCATCTAATTTGAGTCTTACACTTCAGAGGATAAATCCATGGCCACTGTGACAGGAAGTATGGCAGTAGGTGGGCACACATGGCACTGCAGCAATTCCTAAGAGCTTACATCTGATCCATAATGAAGCAGAGAAAGACAAAGAGCTAACTGGGAATGCTGTGGGCTTTGGAAACTTCAAAATCCATTCCCAATGGCACCCCTCCTTTAAGACCACACCTCTTAGTCCTTCCTAAACAATTTCATGAGCTGGGAACCTTACATTCAAATATATGAAATATGGAGGTCATTCGCATTCAAACCACCACATGAACTAACTGCATTTTGTATTTTGAAATTTTAGAATCAGGGATAGAATTTTGTGTCTGAAAGCAATGTATCTGGGTGTCAAGTTGACAAGCAGTGGAGTTATGATGTTAAACGTCATTGTCCAGGTAACTCGGTTGTCACCATGGAAACATGCTTCTAGGCCTGACTGTGTAGTTATTGCTAAAAAAGATTAACTGATGGAGAAATACACATCTGACTATAGGCAGCAACATCCCATGTCTAGAGTCCTAAACTGAATATAAAGGAGAAAGCTAAAAGTCAGGATTCACTTTTTTCTGTTTCCTAACTGCAAATACAACGTGATTAGCTGACTCAGGTTCCTGTCACTACGATTTTTCTGGTATAACATAGTGTACCCTGAAATACGCCGTTCCTTAAGTTGCTTTTGTGAAGTATTTTGTCACAGCTGTAACAAGAGTAAATATTGCATGTGAGAGAGGAGAGGTCTGTGTTCCTTTGGTGGGTCCTTAGTCTAGCTAATAAAGGAATTTAAGAAATGAAATCTTTAAGCATTTTTTAAAACAACAACAACAAAAACCAGAGCAAGCAAGCTCTATACTTCAGTACCTGCCTAGAGGAGGAGACTGGAGAAAGGAGCACAGCTGTGCCCCTTAAGCTGGCATGAGGTAAGACACAGGGCTGACAAATAGCTACATGAAAGAGAGGACTTTAGAACAGGAATGAAGCCCAAAACATTGAGTAAAAACTCAAAGTGTTAAGGAAAATGTATGTAGAGAAGAGGAAGAAAGAAAAACAGGAAAACACATATGCCTTTCTGAAAGATTTAGAAAAACGGGCAGACTTACGACCTTTATGTAGCTATGACGCATAAGTTCCTGAGCTAGGGATGGGCTTCTGGAAAAAAAGAGTACAGTATCTCTTTAAGGAATTAATTCTTTCACCTAACTCTTCAGCATGACTTAAGGGGTGCTCAACTTCCTAAGAGAAATCCTTAGCCAAAACAGACTGAACTTGCCCAACTGGAATGCTGGGTCTCTTCTCAGGCCAGAGATTCCATTTTTTTTTTTTTTTTTTTTTTTTTTTTTTTTTTTTTTTTTTTTTTTGGCCAGGAGTGTTTCTACTTCCAAAACACATCTTCTGTGTCTCAACACTTATCTATCTACTTACTTTTTACCTCCTCTGCCATTTTTTTTTCAGATCCAAAGGGGCAAAGACTTCCTGTTTGTCATAACTATTCTAGCATCTATAATATCTATGAACCTCTGGTAGTGATCGGCATACATTTCCAGAGTGAGTAAATATCTAAAGACTTAACTCCTCTGTTCATAAATCTACCATGAAAATCTACAACGTCTTGTCAAGCTTCTACCAAATTACTGTCATATTCATTCTCACAGCCCGAGAATAGCCATGTGTAAATCTCCACAAGCTAACAGTTGAGGTCTACTTCTATCTAATTTTCTCTAATGACTTCGGAGATAAATTTTAGTTACAAAAGAAAAAGCACAGAACCTTAATTAGGTTTTTTTTTTTTGCAATACAAGTTTTTTTTTTTTTAAATAATTGAAATCTGAAAACACTTCAAGAATGTCATTAGAACACAGGAGAGTTTACCAATTTGATTATCAGCATTTTTGCAAATTAAACCAATTAGTCCTTTCCCTAATTACCGGTAATTTCCATCTTAAAACCAATATACTGATAATCAAAGTGTACCATTAATAAATAATATAGGGGTAACTGAAAAACAATTAAGACTTAAAATGAAAAGTTTATAGGTAAAAGTCCTGTTAGTATTAGCGTGGAATGGTCTTTGGCGACCTTTAATTGCTATTCTGAGAGACTAGAAATTCTTAGCAAGAGCAAATCTGTGGATGTATGCAGTTCAGGTGGCAAAGTACTTGAGTATAGGCTATGAGTGTGCATCTAGGCATGAGAGAGATAGAAGGGGAATGAAAGAGAGAGGGAGGGAGAGAGGAAGGGTGAGAGGAAAGGAGGGAAAGAGGGAGAGAGAAAGACAAGACAGAGAGACAAGGAGGAGAAGGAGGGGAGGAGCAGCAGCAACAAATGACAAAGATACTCGCGGGATCACATTGACACATTACTGAATTCAATGAGGAAGTAGCTGGAGTTAAAGTAAGGGATTTGTTTATTACTAACTTTTAGAACTCCCATGAATGTTTAGTAGGGTGAAGCAAGTAAAACACAAGGAACAAACCCCAGAGCCAACCTTTGCAGAGGGAGTCAAAATAGATAACAAATCACTTTTTTTCAAGAAAAGATCTGGGGCTTCTCAACAGACTTTGTTTCAGAGGAGAAAAAAAAATGAGCAAATAAAACGCAAGCAAATCATCTGTGAACTTTTGCTTGGATCAGTGTTACAATTTCCACTCCTACCTTCCAAGATAGGGGCAGACAGACACCAGAATGTAATGAGCCTGTGAACTGAAGATGTTTTGGACTCCACCAGTATGGAATCACTGCCAGAAACATCTACATAAACCAGCCCTTGCTGGATTAAAATTATTTACCCCTTACTTCCTACTTTTTGCCCAAAGTATATAAATACCCCCTACTCCTACTCATGACCTCCATAACAGCAGTGTCATACACGGTCAATGCCTTACTTTCTGCTAATATGCACCTATCTTATATTAATATGCATAAAGTCTTACCACACAAGTCACCAAAAATATTTTAGCTGATGCCTTTGTGAAATGGCACTTGTTTTCCGCCATGCTTTCACAGTGCACAGGGTTAAAACGATAGGTTTAATGGATCTGTGGAGTAAACCAGCACATCCCAACAGAGCGCTGTCCTCCTCAGTCACCGCACACCTTCAATGCAATGGCTGCTTTGACCCAGGCTTTTGTTCACTTATGTGGCATGCATCAGTAAATGCTGAGCACCTCGCTCTGTTGAGATTACCTTTACCAGGGAATGAGGAAAGAGGACAGCAAGTGCCAAACACTGGTCTGCCCAAAATCATTTTAATGGAAACGTTATTCAATTGGCTGTAAAACTTTGATTTAATGAAAACATACTAGAGAACATTTTTCAGCTCATCTTTGAGGTAGGCTTACTTCTGGTAGGCATGGGGCCATTGCACAGTCCTTTTCTTTCTTCCGAAAGTGCTTTTAAGATATTTTTAGGAGTGGAAACTTTATGCAAAGGAATGATATTTCCAGCTGGGTCAGTCAGGCTGTCTCACCCTGTGTAACTGTAGCAAGTGGCTTTGATTTACTACCTGCTCTATGTAATGATCACTCTGACTCTGCAAGCTAGTGTTTTAAAAATCATGCCAAGATCCAGCAGGGGCCCTGACTTCTAGCAGAGGACCATCGGTGGGGTGAGTTTCCTTCGGGCCGTGGCAGGGTCCCGGTGAGGAGGAGCTTGGGTGTTCCCCGACCCCATAGATGCCCAGGTCGCCCTGCAGTGCTGGCTACCCCCTCCCGCCTGCCATCCTAGCTCCCATCCAGGTACGAATTCCTATATTTCTCCCTTCCCCCTGGGGCCATAAAATTTCCCCAGCTCAGCAGCCTTGCAAGCTGGGCCTTGGCTGTAGGCGCAGCTCGGCTCCAGGCAGTTCCTGGGTCCTAAAGGCCTCCCTGAGGACAGGTGGTCCAGGTGCCAGCTCAGCCACATTCCTGACCAGCAGGGGCCCTGACTTCTAGCAGAGGGCCTTCTGTGGGGTGAGCTGGCTTCGGGCCGTGGCAGGGTCCCGGCAAGGAGGAGCTTGGGCGTTCCCAACCCCATAGCCGCCCAGGTCGCCCTGCAGTGCTGGCTACCCCCTCCCGCCTGCCATCCCAGCTCCCATCCAGGTACGAATTCCTATATTTCTCCCTTCCCCCTGGGGCCATAAAATTTTCCCCAGCTCAGCTGCCTTGCAAGCTGAGCCTGCATTGTAAGCGCATCTAGGAAAGAGGGAGTGCCTGTGCTTCAATAGTCTGCCTGAGGAAAGGTGGGCATTCTGTCAGTGAAGTCCCTGCCCAAGAAGGGAACCTGACCCGGTAACAGAAGTTCCAATAGAGAACATTTGAAGTAAGAGATGGGCAGACGACAAGGCAAGACCTCATCCAACAATCTGAAAAACAACATGAAAACACCAGATCCCAAGGACCCTACAACAGAAGGGCTTGAACACCTTAACCCAGAAGAAGTGGAAAAAAGTGCCATTATGAAAGCAATAGAGTCCCTTAAACAGGATATGAATAACTCCCTTAAAGAATTGGATGAGAAATATAACAAAAAGTTTGAAGAAATGAGTATAGAAATTGATGAGAAATATAACAAAAAGTTTGAAGAACTAAATAAATCCGTGAATGAGACCCTGAGAAACCAAGAAAAAACAATCAAACAAGTAAAGGAAACAGTGCAAGAATTGAAAACTGAAATGGAGGCAATGAAGAAAACACAAACGGAGAACCGGCTGGATATGGAAAACCTAGGTAAACGAACGGAGACTACAGAATCAAGCATAACCAATAGAATACAAGAGATAGAAGAACGAATCTCGGAATCTGAAGATACCATAGAGAAAATAAATGCTCTGGTCAAAGAAAACGGCAAATCCAACAAATTCTCTTCACAAAACATTCAGGAAATCTGGGACACAATAAAAAAACCAAATCTAAGAATAATAGGGATTGAAGAAGGAGAAGAACTGCAGATCAAAGGCCCAGAAAATATATTCAACAAAATTATAGAAGAAAACTTTCCCAACCTAAAGAACGATATTCCTATGAAGGTTCAAGAAGCATACAGAACACCGAATAGACTGGATCAGAAAAAAACATCCCCTTGCCATATAATAATCAAAACACAAAACATACATATTAAAGAAAAAATTTTAAGAGCTGCAAAGGAAAAAGGTCAAGTAACTTATAAAGGTAAACCTATCAGGCTTACACCGGATTTCTCTATGGAAACCATGAAAGCCAGAAGATCCTGGATAGAGGTACTGCAGAAACTAAGAGACCATGGATGCAAACCCAGGCTACTATACCCAGCCAAGCTATTGTTCACTTTACTGAGTGAGGTAAGCCAGACCCAAAAAGAGGAACACGGTATGTATTCACTCATAAGTGGATTCTAACCATAATTAAAGGTCTTTGAGCCTATTATTCGTGATCCTAGAGAAGCTAAATAAGAAGATGAACCTGATGAAGATTATTTAGCTATCCACCAGGAGGTAGGAAATAGACAAGAGTCCCAGGTAACCTCGGGTGCATGGGAGGGTGGGAGGGTTGATGGAAGGGGAGAGGGTTAGAGAGAAGGGAATAGGGGAGGAACGGGGAAAGCTCGGTGGCCTGGGATGGGGGGGGAGGGAGGAAGGATGAATATGGGATCAGGGAAGAATATATTTCAACTAAGGGAGTCATTTTAGGGTTTACAGGAGACTTGATTATATATGGGATCCCAGGTCCAAGGAGAGATCCCCCAGATTGTTCTCTGGACAGAGGAGAGGGTGCCTGAATTGGCCATGGCCCATAACCATACTGATGAATATTTTGCTTATCACCATAGATCCTTCATCTGGCGAAGGACGGCGATACAGTCGGAAACCCACATTGGAGCATCGGACTGAGCCCCCCGAGGTCCAAATGAGGAGCAGAAGGAGGAAGAACATGAAAAACGAAATCAGTACTGCGAGGGATGCTATCACCCACTGATACAAGGGAACGGATCTAATGAGAGTTTACCAAGGCCAGTTGGACTGGGACTGAACGAGGACGTGATCTAACCAGATTCTCGGAATTTGGCCGGATTCTCTGACTGTGGCTGGCCCGAAGTCTTTCTGAAAAGCCATTGACTATGATACTGGGACCTGTTTCCTCTGCATATACTGGATTTTGAGGATCCAGTCTGTTTGGACACTCACCTTCCTGGACCTGGAGGGAGGGGGAGGGAACTGGAACTTCCCACAGGGCAGGAAACCCTGACTGCCCTAAGGGATGAAGAGGGAGGAGGAGAGGGAGTGGGGGGAGTGGGAGGGTGTTGGGAAGAGAGGCGGAAATGGAAACTTTTATAATTTAATAAAATTTACTTAAAAAAAAATCATGCCAAATCCTAAGCGACCATCAGACATTCAAAAGCAGTAGGCAAAGACACATATAGCGGAGTAAGAGCACAAACAAATGTCAGTGGTTATTATTTATTTTATTTGAAATATAAAGTATTTGTTCTTTTCACAGAATTAATTTTTTAATGCCCTAATCCCCACCTCTGTCACTTCCACCTTCCTCGAATTATGTGTCAGGAAAATTATCATAGATTCACTTATAAAATACTCTTTCTAAGCCTAAGAACAGCAAATGACCCACACTCTCACGTGTGCCCTGCTGGGAAGAAATCAGAAAGTCCCGTAGGAATGGCATCTTGATTTGAATGCAGCTCTGGTAAAGCCTCCAGAACTTCTGTGCAAGAGCTTCTGAGTATTTCTCAAATTGTTTTCACTTTGTTGTCCTCTGTCTAATTAGGACTGGCCCCATGAGACATCATTGAGTATTATTACTCAGATGGGAGCTAAAGACAGAAACACAAAATAATTATGAATAGAGATGGATATGCAAGACACCTAGAATCTCAGCTGCAGGAAGCTTCTCTCACGCTATCCTTGCCAGTCTCCAGAAAGGATCTACCACATATGTTCTCTGACCACATGTGTCTGTTAAATCTGCAAAGGTAAGAAACATGAACTGTCTCTTAAGTCAGCTATTCTTTCTACTCTAAGACTGCCCAGTCATGCTCCCCCTTGTGGCTGGTAACACTGGAACAGCAAGAAAGAATTTTTGCCATTCATCTGCAAAGTTAATTTGGTATGTATTCAGTTTCAATTGGTGGGAAGTATATTTCTTTGATTGGCAATCACATGCATTTAGGTAAATGATTGCTAAGGAACCCAGAACAAGAATGGCTTCTGAGAATATGTCTACCAGTCACTGTGCTGTTTTCTTGAGCACTGACTTGTGAACTCCAGAGCCAGAAGTATGGGTCATATGGGGGTTCCTCCAAAATTCCTAGAAACAGAATATGGCATTCATAGGGAAATAGCATTTTACACTGTGCAGACATAGCGGGGAGTCTGAAAACAGAGGTAATTACTGCACATCAAGCAGGAAAATTCTAAAGTGTCAGATTTGTTTCTCATGGGCGTGTAGTTAAGATAGAAGCTGTCACTCAACAAGATGTGCTGTTTTGTTTGTCAGTAGAAGAGCAAAACTAGACTTTTCAAGAATGTCCATTTTCTATCTCACGATTTGTAGGATCCCGGAAAAAAAAAAAAAAAAAAAACAGATCAAAGTGAAATTGCTCCGTTCCTTGCAGGTTCTGAATTGCATTTTAGAATTCCAGGTGTTTCTTAGCAAAGTTGGATTGCTTCTGGTAGAACAGGATTTGCAAACTGACACTGACACCACCAAACTGGTCATGGAAACAAGGCTTAAAGTCATAAAACATCCGCCTGTGCAGAGAATGAGTTGCTCTAGTTATTGAATCATAAGATTGATACACTCAACATAACATGTTGTCCTGCCAGTTTAAAATCATGTAACTTTTCTCTATGCTTTGATTTCATGTTGATCCATTTTACCAAGAATTTCTATTAAAAACTATTGTCTTAGTGCAAACCAAAAACATTACAGAAAGACAGAAGATAGAGAATGATACTTCTCAGTTCAAAATGATGACCATGGCAGTGAAGGTAAAGATTATGCAGACAGAGGCAGATTCACAGTAGGGAAGTAATATGGACAGAGAAAACCACAAGAAGAAACAAGGAAGATTAGGAGCATCGTTTCCTCAAACAGGAAGCAAATCGAGAATATGAAATCGTAAATTGAATTAGTTTTGCCAATGTCAGACAGAGTGCATATGGGCAAAATGCGTCTTCATTTTTCTATTTCTAAATTTAAATTTATGTTTGTGACTGATACATAAAAACATAAAGTTGTACACATTTGGTGAGTATTTCGTGTATGCATGATTTTAACTCTGGGCATTCATGGCTGAATCCTGTTATAGTAAACATTTCCTTGTTCATGTAAAAATTTAAAATCCTTTCCTCTAGCTTTCCAATAGATTGAATGCTATTATTATTTATTAGCATTATACTATACCCACATTGTTGCATAGGAAGGACACACCAGAGTGCCTTTCTTCTATCTAATAGTAAATTGATTTCTGGATGATGGGCCATTCCCTTCATTTCTCTTTTCATCGTAATCTCCACAGTCACCTGGTAACCACTGTTCAATTCTGAGTTTCTGTGAGATCCAATTGTGTATAGTCCATGCATGAGAAGACCACGGAAGGTGTTTCTGTGCTTGGAATATCTTATTTGGCATGATAATCTTCAGTGCCATCTACTGCTTTCGTTTCGATGAATCCTCTGAATTAATTAAATATCATGTGATGTTCGACTCTGACCTGCTGCAATGAAAAAAATCTTTTTCAACACTCTTTAAAGAAAGAGGTTTGCAAATCTGGATTCTGAGAATATTACACTGAAATAACTTCACAATGACTAAACCAGATAACTATTTGTCAGTAAATAATTAGGAAAATTAAAATAATGCAGGAGATGCAATTTTTAAAAACTATTCTCAGTACAATAAAGGCTGCATAACTGAAAAATTGAAAGCCCTGAAAAATACTCCAAAAATCTTAACAAGCATTTTATTTGGATTCAAAGTCAATACAAGAAAATACAACAATACAATATGTTAAAGTTGCAGTTAAGGACAGTGTTGTGTTGTTTTTAGTCATTTAAAAATATTAATAGTCATCTCATTTTAAGTGAAAAATACATTTTTGGAAAAGTAATATAAAATGCTTCAACTTAAGAGTAATGAAATTTTCATAGTTAATGTCAAATTGACTAGTGACTTGATTTGTTTAGCAAAAGGCCCTCATGGAAGAATCAAGATGAAATAATGTAATTCATTAGCCTAAAGATTTGTTCATAACAGTTGGAAACACTGGCAAAATGAAGTAACAAACACATATATAGTCCATACATAAAATATCACTTCACTCTAAATTCTACAGTGGAGTCTATGAGCACAGATAATTGATAGTTATAGTGTGGTTCTTTGACAGCCTAGAATTCAGTGTATGATTGTTAACTTCCTTGTGAAGACATGCACAGTGACTTGTAAAAGTAAACGTAGATATAGACAATTACATATGGCCACTGGACAATATTTAAAAATCTGTGAGATATGGTCTTTAGAAAAAAAAAGCATGAACCCCAGGGGCAAAGCTTTGCCTACTTTTCAACCTTGAAGTATTTCCTTTAAAATCTTATTTAGTAAATATCTGTGATGTCTTCCTGGATTTATTTATTTATCTTTTTTTGCTTGCTTGATCATGTTTTAGAGTCTAAATGTAACAAAATGAGCTGCCTTCTACACAGCTGCTATCAACTGCAAGGCACTCAAAGCTCTGCTTTGAATATTTGAAAAAGAAACTGGACAGAATCAAGATGCTCAAGATGATGCTAAAGTTGATGACACTCAAGTACATCATTTTCATTTTGAGAATGAGATTAGAATATTTCAGAAAAAATGAGATTTTTGATGATTGTTGATTTAGATGCATATAGATATTATTCACTTTTTGTCTTTTAAATTAACTGATGCAACTGAACATGTAGCTTTGTAATAAAGCTCTTGGCTGTTGTACAGAAGGCCTTCGGTTCAATCCCCAGCACTGCACAATAATGAAACAAACAAAGAGATAAGTCGACGGTTGACTAAGGCTTTTGAAATTTCAAGAAACATGAATAAAATATCTAGTAAAAGTATTGACAGGATTAATAAAATGATGTCAGGGTAGCAAATAATCTGAGCAGCAATAACCACATCTTATCAAATGTATAATTAAGACAGTGAAATGTTCTTAACAGAATGAATAGCTCTTGGATTATTTGATAAGGCAATTAATGAAGTCTGTTGACTTTTACGAAAAGTTATTTCACGTGTGTTGTCAGTTTTAAACGACGAGTGCTTAAGAACATTTGACACATTGTTAGCCTATAAATGGCCTGAAACCCTAAAGCTTGTGGAAGAAAAATAAATGGACTTCTTTTTTCAAATATGACATCTCTTTAAAATTGAAATGATTTTATAACAATATGGAGTCACATTTCCCAAATTCTCGTCAACATAATCAAATCTCAGTCAATTTATTAGAAAACAGAATTGTCTGTTTTCTTCATTAAAAAAAAAACCCATAATGTAGCGAAATAACATGCCAAAATATCTGGTAGCTGAAACACGCATGGAAAATGACCTAAGCAGGAGAATTTGTAAATATCTTCTTAACATGTTCTATGTTTTGTGTAGAAGCCAAGATATGCTATATTTTTGAAAATTGCTAAATTTTTTATTTTAATTTCCGGTTTATTTTACTAAATCATTTTAGGTTTTTTAAGTCTGTGTATGTGGTATATACGCATGCCTGAATGTGTGTTGACGCATGCACATGTGACTGCCTGCACAGGAGGACCAGAGGTTAATTCCAGGAATCTTCCTTGCCCATTCCCTACTTTATTTACTGAGGTGGATACTCCCCCTGGTTTCAGTGAGTTCATCAAATCAAAGAGTCCAGCTTGCAAGCTTGCACCAGGGACCCCTTATCTCTGACTTGAAAGGATTACAAGCAGGCTGCATTTTTCACTTGGCTTTCATGGGAATTGGGGATTTAAACCCAGGTCCTTGTGATTGTGAGATGAAGTAGTTGCCCATTGAAGTGTCTCCCCAGCCACTGAAACATTTCATTTTAGCCACAATATCGTATTACTTTTCTTAAAATCTGGGCAAATGTAGATCCTAATTTTGGATCATTTCTATTACCCCTTGTAGCCCTAGATTGCAGGGAGGGTGAAAAGTTTTGCTTATAAAGATGCTTTGTGTGTCAACTAGAAGGACCATAACAGCAGAACTACAAACATGGCGGCTCGCGAGTAACAGAAATGTATTTCTAGCAGCTCTGCAGGCTGACGAGTACAAGATGAGAGGTGCAGCAGGATTGCGTGGGGACTCATCCTAGGCCATAGCCATCTGGCTTCTTAGAGCAACCTCACAAGTAGAAAGGGTAAAAACCTTTCTGTTTTTTGTTGTATTTTTTTTAATATAAGGACACTGTGGTCTTCTCTTTTCTGTTCCCAGAATCTAATCAACATCCAAAGGTCCTACTTCTGAATAACATCACCTCAGGGGCTTAGGACTTGGACTTATGAATGTAAGCAGAAGTGAAGTCTGACACACAAACTTTCAGACCACTGCACTTGGAAAGCAAGCAAGAGGGAAGATAATTAGGTCAACATAGATGAGCTATGCCTAAGCTTTCTTCTTCCAAACCTACAAGCAGATTTCTGTTGACCACTTCTCCACAGTGGGTAAGGAGGGATCCCTTTTCCTTCAGCACAGAACTTGTGATTTTCTACTTGGGGGGGGGGGAACTATTTTTAATCTCCAAAGTCTGATGAATACCCCCCTCAATCACAAAAAGCTTGTCTTTGTTTCTTTCCTCATTGTGCATCAGCCACAGGGGTCTGCAGTCCCACTTCTGGTGTATGCAGTACAGGAGGCAAAAATAACCTGGATGAGGTCAGAAAGCAGAGACATGACTTTGAAAACAAAATCCCCATTCATTCCCTTATGGATTCATTCATCCCACCAGCAGATATATGCTAAGACCTTATCTTCTGAGGTCTCATCCAGGACATCTGAGAGATAACCAAAAATAGCGCTGCATATTCAAGTGTGGATGAAAGGAGCCAACAACCACAGAGGGCCTGGGGCTTTGCACAATGACGCAGTGTGACCGCTGAAGTCTTTCTCTGCTTCCCTCCTCTCTCTGACCTGCCGACCTTGTTCTTCTGGAGGCCACTGTAACCAGTGACTCACAATGAAAATGTGCTGAATTTTCATTGAACTAATGTCAACCTCAGACAACCTTGAAATCCTGTTTTCTAATTTAACCTTCTCTTTCCTCTGCTGCATTTCTAGACATTAGCCCCACCGTTTGTCCCACTTGAATGATAGCCATCCTGAGACCGGCATGAGTCAACAGTCACACAGGTGCAGAAACTTTCATGAACGTGGTTGTTAACCCCATTCATCATTTCCATGTAAGCGTCTACAGATCTCTGGCCTTTCTCTGCCGTTACAAATTTATATCCTCTCCAGAACTGTCAGGAACAACTGGATAGTGGTTTATCTGATCCTTTCTCTTCTCTGTCTGAGCATTCATTCAACATTGTAAAAGTCTAGTCCACATAATAAGTTCCCATCATGTAGTACTATAATGACTTTGATCTCCTGTTTAAAGATTCATTTCTTTTTAATTGTGTGTATATGTGGGTATCTATTTGTAAAGTACCCAGGGAAGCCAGAAGAGAAGGTCTGATTACCTGGGACTAGATGTAAGGTGAGATACTTGATGTTGGTGCTGGAAACCAAACTTGGGTCCTGTGCAGGACTAGTCCATACTCCAAAACACTGAGTTCTCTCCCCAGCCTTTTGTTGCATTCTTACTGAGAAAGTGTCTTAGTTAAGGTTTTTATTGCTGTGAAGAGACACTGTGACCATGACAACTCTAATAAAGAAAACATTTAACTGGGGTGTTTTGCTCATAGTTTCAGAGTTTCAGTCCATTATCATCATGGTCCATTATCAGGCATGGCAATGCACAGACAGATGTGGTGTTGTAGCTGAAAGTACTAAATCTTGTAAGTAACAAGAATTCAGCCAAAAGTCACACATAGAGAAGCTTGAGCAAAGGAGACTTCAAAGCCCACCCCCACAATAACACGCTTCCTCCAATAAAGCCTCCTAATAGTGCTACTCACTTTGGGGAGCATTTTCTCTCAAACTACCACAGACGGTGATTTGTATGAGAAAATCAAAGGAAATAGAAAATTGTAGATGGAATCCAATATTGGTGATTGATAGAACGTTGTTAATTTTCTTGTATCACAATAAATAGGGTGAGGGCAGCACAGAGCACACAGTGAAAAATAGTACTCAAGGTGTTTCCTGTGGTCACGTGGGACTAGTTGCTCTTAAAAGGTAAACCCCTAGGAGACCATAGCACTACTGTTGGAAAATATTTTAAGAAAAGTAAAAGGCTCTGGGAATGTCCTTTAACTGTGGGATATTTGATTGCACTGTGAAACTCCAAGAATGTGTGAATAGAATTAACCTTGGATGGGGGAGGGTGGCTAGTGACTCGTTGCCAACAATCAGCTATAGAATGTACAGAGGACCTGGGAAGTTCGATTGAGACACATACAGGAGGAACGTAGAGATTCTTAGGCCCCTTTTTGGTTTTAGATGGAAAGAGAGATGCTCTCTTGCTGGGACTCTGGTCAAAAAAAAGGTCAGCTGATGACTTCTTGGCCTCTTTGTAAGAGCGGGCTTTCACTCCAATATCTGACATCTGAGTCTTTATTGGCAAATAGAATTATTGGGACTTAGTTACAGAGTTGACGCCAGCGCCACTGGAAATCCCACCAGGCAGTTGGGTGCTGACTTCAGATCATGGGGTGCAGTCAATAGTTAAAATTTCAGTATATTCAGGTATGGCCAGTAAGTAAACAGAACAACTTTTAACATTCCAATGTAGGGCACAACCACATGAACCAGAGAAACCAAGCCAGCCATCACCGCTGCAGTTGGCTACAGCTCTCACGAGGCTCTGCTCTAGCTGCTGATGTTGCTAGCAGGGACCTCTTCCAAGGACTCTGATGGGCTGTGGTGGTGCACACCTTTAATCCTAGCACTCGGGAGGCAGAGGCACACAGATCTCTGGGAGTTTGAGGCCAGTTTGGTCTACAAGAACTAGTTCCAGGACATGCACCAAAGCTACAAAGAAACCCTGTTCCAAAAAACAAACAAACAAACAAACAAAAACCCAGCAAGGACTCTGGAGGATAGGCTCATGCTTGGAAATTGCAGAAGGACCTCAAGCTAGCAGATGCTGCAGATAAATTGAGAAGTCAGCAGATTTGATGAGCCAAAAAGTTTAGTAATTTTTTTTAAAAAAAAAAAACTTTCCTACACTAAGAATGGGAAAAATCACAATGCAGAAAGTTAGAACTCTATGTAGTACTACAATGAATGATTTGAAAATGGAAAAAATAAATGAAGAGATAATCAACATAAGATAGGATTGAAATAATTATATCCTTCCTACCAGTTTGGTAATTCATATTTTATCCTTTAAAATAAAATGATAACTGTGCCAAATATGGAAAATTTGATTGATAAGATGCAAGCTTTAGAAATGCTGTTGATGTGGGTTCTTTCTTCCTCTCACTGACAGTTCAGTGAGGATGAGATGAGGGAGACAGAGTCACTATGAGTTTCCCTGGAAGCAGATTCTGGAAACCAGCATCAAGATGCAGATCTGGTTTGAGTGTGTATGGTTCACTTGTATATATACATGCATTATGCAATTAGCTAAGGTCATATCACATTGCTATCCAATGAACCTGAATGGCACATAACCCACATAATGTGAGGGTATACAAGGGGCACTTTGTTGTTTTTTTTTTTTTGAAAGTAATTTTATTAAATTATAAAAGTTTCCATTTACGCCCCTCTTCCCAACACCCTCCCACTCCCCCCTCCTCCCTCTCCTCCTCCCTCTTTGTCCCTAAGGGCAGTCAGGGTTTCCAGCCCTGTGGGAAGTTCAAGTTCGTCCCCCCTCCCTCCAGGTCCAGGAAGGTGAGTATCCAAACAGACTGGATCCCCAAAATCCAGTATATGCAGAGGAAACTAGTCCCAGTGTCATTGTCAATGGCTTCTCAGAAAGACTCCAGGCCAGCCACATTCAGAGAATCCGGCCACATTCAGAGAATCTGGTTGGATCACATCCTCGTTCAGTCGCAGTCCAACTGCCCTTGGTAAACTCTCATTAGATCCGACCCCTTGTATCAGTGGGTGATAGCATCCCTCGCAGTCCTTCGTCATTTTCTTCGTCCTTCTGCTCCTCATTTGGACCTTGGGGGGTTCAGTCCGGTGCTCCAATGTGGGTCTCCGTTTGTATCGCCATCCATCGCCAGATGAAGGATCTATGGTGATAAGCAAAATATTCATCAGTATGGTTATGGGCCAAGGCCGGTTCAGGCACCCTCTCCTCTGTCCAGAGAACAATCTGGGGATCTCTCCTTGGACCTGGGATCACAAGGGGCACTTTGTGTACACGCAGTGTGTCTGCAGACAAAAGGCAGGAATCACGCAGTGCCCTGAGATTTGACACTAAATGAGAGTGTCTCCAGTTAGCAGGGACTCTGTTATGGGGCCTCTAATGTTTCAAGGACTTAGGTATGCTCAAACAACCTCAGGAGGTGTTGGCACCTTTCATGTTCTCTCTCTCTTAATGACACCATCTGACCAGAGACTTGTAAACAGAGACTGAGCTTTCAATTTCTGGCCTCTCAGACCCAAATAATCAAATGGAAACTATATTAATTAAAACATTGTTTGACCAGTGGCTCAAGTGTATTCTTAGCTAGCTCTTACATCTTAATTAACACATTTCTGTTAATCTATGTATCACCACCAGGCTGTATCTTATCAGTAACATTCCAGAATCTTTCTCCCTCTGTGAATACGTGGAGACTACTAGACTCAGTCTACTTGCTTGGTTATGGATTCCATCTCAAAGACTCGGCTTTATCACATATCAGATACTGGCTGGTTGTACTTACAAGCTTTGTACCACTATTACACCAGCATATCTTGCAGGCAAGCCACTCTTATAAAATGAAGGGTTTTAATATGAGTTGCTATTTAGCTTTATCCTTTGGCAATATGCACAATAGATTTCTATATTAAAGACAATAGCCTATAGGTATGAAGGACCTATATAGACTAGACTTCTCTGTGTTGAAGGAATTGCGTAAGTGTTGTTTTCTGAGACCTTACTGTCAAAGAATGAAGTAGAATGCTGCCACCAAAATCAACTGTAAATTCAATGAGTGTCATCAAGGTTGTTTCAGGGTCAAATTTTGATGCTCAGTAGTCAGGGCTTAGACTGTTGTATCCACTGGACTAAGCAACAGTCTCAACTGAAAGTCTCTAATCTCTTGTTCGTATCAGCTATAAAAATGTAGGTCTGAGGAGCAGAAGATTGAGACCATCACAATAAAGCTGCACAACTTCAAGAAATTGACAGCATATAGTTCCAGAGCCACTTAACTACAGTGGAAAAGGAGTCACTGTAAGAATGGAGCCGGTTGCATCTCTAGATTTAATGTTCTGAATTTCCTGCCTAGTGTTCCCGCAAGGGCCTGCAGACATTTAGCAGCACGATTGTGCCTTGCAGAAGTAACTAGATGTGTTAGTTACAGAACACCGTCTCTGAACCAATTAATCCTGGAGATCTAAAATATCCTCACAGCTTACTGTCGGAACAAGGGTATACAGAAGTGCACTGATGATGTAGTTTGGGATTGGTGACATTTCTCCAAGGATACAATGGAGTTCCCAAATCCAACCCCAAATTATTTCTCAGCTATGAAATGTATAGTTGGAATGGACATACTCAACAATGACTTCTTTACTTGAGGAAGGAAAGCTATTATAGTTAGAAGGACAATTGAGCAATCTGGGGGATTTCTCCTTGGACCTGGGATCCCATATATAATCAAGTCTCCTGTAAACCCTAAAATGGCTCCCTTAGTTGAAATATATTCTTCCCTGATCCCATATTCATCCTACCTCCCTCCCCCCCATCCCCGGTCACCAAGCTTTCCCCGTTCCTCCCCTACTCCCTTCTCTCTAGCCCTCTCCCCCTCCATCGACCCTCCCACCCCCCCATGCACCCGAGGTTACCTGGGACTCTTGTCTATTTCCTACCTCCTGGTGGATAGCTAAATAATCTTCATCAGGTTCATCTTCTTATTTAGCTTCTCTAGGATCACGAATAAGAGGAGAGGGTGCCTGAATCGGCCGTGGCCCATGACCATACTGATGTATATTTTGCTTATCACCATAGATCCTTTGTCTGGAGAAGGACGGCTATGCAGTCGGAGGCCCACATTGGAGCAACGGATTGAGCCCCCCGAGGTCCGGAGGGGGAGCGGAAGGAGGAGGAACATGAAAGACGAAATCAGTACTGCGAGGGATGCTATCACCCACTGATACAAGGGAACGGATCTGATGAGAATTTACCAGGGCCAGTCGGACTGGGACTGAACGAGGACGTGATCTAGCCAGATTCTCGGAATTTGGCCGGATTCTCTGACTGTGGCTGGCCCGGGGTCTTTCTGAAAAGCCATTGACTATGACACTGGGACCTGTTTCCTCTGCATATGCTGGATTTTGGGGATCCAGTCTGTTTGGACGCTAGCCTTCCTGGACTTGGAGGGAGGGGGAGGGAGCTGGAGCTTCCCACAGGGCAGGAAACCCTGACTGCCCTGGGGGACAGAGGGGAAGGAGGGGGGGAGTGGGGGGAGTGGGAGGGTGTTGGGAGGGGGGGCGGAAATGGAAACTTTTATAATTTAATAAAATTTACTAAAAAAAAAAAAAAAAAAAAGAAGGACAATTGAGGGTCACTGGAAAGATCTCTACACAGGGAGCAACACTGGTACTGGAGCAGTGCCAAACCTGAAGTCCCCATGAAGGAGCTGAAGGAAGTGGAGGTGCTGATTACAATTATTTCCATATTTACCTTGTCTGCTTCACTAGGAGGAAGACTTCATTGTGGCAGAACACAATTTAATTGCAATGAGAGTAACAGAGGTGGGATTGTTGATTTGCAGCAGAAATATGTGCAGCGCTGGAGGCACTGCCTGCTTTGAGTGGCTCCTAACTGCCTGAGCAGGAGCCTGTGGCCATCTCTGCAGGAGATCTTTGTTGTCCTCTTGGACTCTTGCTGGGAAAATAATCTGCTCTCCACTATGTCCAGCACCAGAGCACACTGCCATTATAAAAAATTTCTTTTCACTTTTGGTTATTTCCCAGCTTTCACAGTCTGACATGATCTTTGTTAATAAAAAGTGATCAATAACAAACACAGCAACAACAATATGGAGTTGACAGAGAATTTGACTTTATTTTTGAATGCAGCATAATTTTTCCATTTAGTTGAATATTGAAATATAACACTATTCTCACATGGGTTCAGATATCACTCATGTAATATCTGGTAGTCATGCTCCAGTTACTGGAGTCTGGAGTTGCTTTTCTTCTTATCACATGTAAAAGGACTGATGCTACTAAAATTCCCATTTGATTTCTTATTCCAGTATGCACACTTGAATCCTGCCCTTCTTCACCCATGCCTGTTCAAGCTAGGTCAGGGATTCCTCTCTTCTGATCTGGATACTTTGCCCATTTACACTGGATGTTATGGAGATGGTGGTCCATTTGTTTTCAATCTATCTCATAAGTACTTCAAAATAAATTTAAAAAATAAACACATAAATAAATAAATAAATAAATAAATAAATAAATACCACTAGTTGATTTGGAACAGATATTGTCCAGACCACTGTGTCTCTAATGCTGTCTAGAATGGAAGAATATTGAGAGAAATCATGGTGCCATCTACAGAACAGTGTATTACATGATTCCTACAACAGAATGGGAAGTCACTAAGTTTTTGAAGTTGCCAGAATCTGAGAACTGTTTGTCCAGGGGAAGAAAGAAAGTCTCATTATAGAAGGAGTTGAGTAGGATGTCAGCTGGAAAAGTAAGTAAAACTCCACTGGACTGGCATGTTATTCTATTCCCCATGGCAACTCCTTGAACAAATACAATGTCTTTGAGACTGAAGAGATGACTCAGGGACTTAAGGGTAATTGCTACTGTTTCAGAGGGCCCACGCTTGGTACCGAGCACTCATGTGATGGCTCAACTCTAGTTTTAGGGTATCAGGCATGCACATGGCACACATACATACTATTCAGGAAAATCACTCACACATATAAAATAAAAATAAATAAATATAAATCATATAATTTTTTATTGATTTTTATTAAGCTCTATATTTTTCTCTGCTCCCCTCCCCGCTTCAATCCTCCCCGAAGGTCCCTATACTCCCAATTTACACAGGAGATCTTGTCTTTTCTTTTTCTACTTCCCATGTAGTCCTATGTAAGTCTCTTTTAATATCCTTATTGTTGTCTAAGTTTTCTGGGATTGTGGTTTGTAGGCTGGTTTTCTTGACTTTATGTTTAAAAACCACCTGTAAGTGAGTGCATGTGATAATTGCCTTTCTGTGTTTCTGGGTTACCTCACTCAAAATAATCTTTTCTAGATCCATCCATTTGCCTGAAAAATTCAAGATGCCGTTATTTTTTTCTACTGTATAGTACTCCATTGTGTAAATGTTCCTTATCCATTCTTCAGTCGAGGGGCATTTAGGTTGTCTTCAAGTTCTGGCTATGACAAACAATGCTGCTATGAACATAGTTGCAAAGAACTCTCAACAGAAGAATCTAAAATGGCTGAAAGACACTTAAGGAAATGTTTAACATCCTTAGTCATCAGGGAAATGCAAATCAAAAACAACTCTGAGATTCCATCTTACACCTGTAAGAATGGCCAATATAAAAAACACTGATGACAACTTATGCTGGAGAGGTTGTGAGGAAAAGGGAACACTTCTGCATTGCTGGTGGGAATGCAAGCTGGTCCAGCCTCTTTGGATGTCAGTGAGGCAATTTCTCAGAAAATTGGGAAACAACCTTCCTCAAGACCCAGTAATGCCACTTTTGGGTATATATCCAAAGGATGCCCAATCATGCCACAAGGACATGTGCTCAACTATGTTCATGGCAGCATTGTTGGTCATAGCCAGAACGTGGAAATCATATAATTTTTTTATTGTTAAGAAAGTTCTTGAAATTCAGTAGCTTAACACTACAAGGCTTCTTTTCCCGTCCCCACAGGCAGGCTAAATGCTCTATGGTTTCCCTTATCTGAGTGTGTCATGGCTTTTACAACTCCAGGGTGTCACAAATCCCCTTTTACTGATTTTTGATGACCATTTCCACTTCAAGACTGAAAACCTTATCTAATGATATCATTTGGAAAAGAATTTACAGTTGTCTGTTAGAAGTTAGTAAACACTAGTGCCTTAGAACCCTTTCTAAGGGAGTCTCGGTGCAATTTTTACCATCTTAGATTATGCTGGTGTTCCAAATATTTTATTTTACTGAAGGAAAAGAGACATCTAATTTTCAAAATTCACATTGTATTTGAAAATTGTGTATTTGACTTTTGATATTAAAGTTGAACTAATTGATTTGTGTGAACATTTGCCGTTAATAAATTTCACTTCCAATTAATTTTAAATGATTTTAAGAAACTCCTGAACATCAAAGAACTCTTTAGAAACAGTTCATTAAAACTTTCGAAAACCTTCTGCACAGACCATGGAGAGAATCTATGGCTGCTTTAAAGAGAAACACTTAATGAAGTACATTTGGGGTTTAGAATGAAGCCCTAATGCCAGTGGAGTTTGGGCTCTGGCAGATGTGTTTGTGGAGGATTTGCCAAACTCTGATTTAAAAGCATCTCATCCCTAAGGCAGCCATCGAGTTTAATCTTGTCTGTTCTTAGCTCTTCCTATCAGAGCTGATTTGGGGCCTGGGAGAGGAGAAACTGACCTTGGGACTGTAATCCAATCACATGTTGCATTTGACAAGAGAGGAAAATGCTTCGCCTCTGTTGGGTAACAAATACAGTCCTTTCACTTTGCATTTGACGTTCCATTTTATAATGATCTATGAAAGAAATGATTCTCAATAAACAGGATATGGCTACTGATTAATTTGTAAAATGCTCCACATTAATCAAGTTCACAAACCATTATCAAAACTTAAATGCAACAGATAAAATTAACAATACTTTTCTCTAGAACCCTGTGTTTGTTGTGACAGATTTTGATGGAAAGCAAAGAAGTCCCTGAACAAAAAAAATAAGAAAACTGGTCAGAGGAGGAGGGAGAAAAGGTGGAACCCAGAGGAGGCTCTCCCTGATGTACACCAAAGGTTTCTTTTCCTCCTGCTTCACCCATTCCAGGTAAATGGCACTGCTTTAGTCTACTTATTTACTTTTCACTTTAAACTTGTGCTACACTATCAAATAACAAGTAAACAGGACCTCGACAAGAAAATGTTTTTGAAAAATTGTAAAGGTTTGTAGAAGCAGAAGATTTAAATGTGTTACAAATATGTCTTATGTAGTCAGGAAGGAACAGTCAAGAAAGAAAACCTTAAAACACTCTGGAGAACACAGGACCTTTGTGCTCTGTAGCTGATGGGTCCTGTTTGCTTCTTTTAGACAAAATAATAATTTCTCATTATCTTTAAACCCATACATGTATTTTCTCTTTGATAAAGATACTCCATGTCTTCACATGATGAACAATGATTCTGAATTACTTTAATTTTTGACAGAGATCATAGGTCATTCAGGAACATCACAAGATGTTGCTAGTGAAAATCTGTGCTCGGACTATAATAATATTCTGACAGATAATTACTTTGGAGCACAATATCCACGTTTCAGTATAGTTGGTAGTTGTAGTTGAACACCTTGGAAGATTCAATGTCATTAATGGATTGTATGATCTGCTCTGTTTTACCTACAGCTATATAAATACATCACTAGATGCTTAGCATTGTATTTGCTAAATTTGTTAAGCATTAATTTCGTTAGATTACAAGGGATTTAAATATTACTACTATTTTGCTCCTTTTATTGTGGTTCATCAAAAATTCATTATTAGACATTACTATACCATTAAATCAAGACAAAATATTCAATAGACATCAGGATATGTCTGTCTGAAAAATGTATTGTATACACTTGATTTAATAACCACTTTGAGAAAAAAATGCTTACATTGTCTACAGACCTCCCTGATTCTTGACCCATGAAAAGCAATTAGCATGTATCAATCAAAGGTGTAGATAAATGCACTAAGTAGAAACATACAAATAATTTATATATGTCTCTGTGAACTATGATTTTGAAATGTGAACCAAGCTCTAAAACTCAGTAGAGGTTGTACAAAGATCAGCTTTTTAAATCTCGTTTTGATCTTTAATAGAACTATCTGACAGTAGTGAGACCTCCATTCACTTTTTAAATAATTTAATTTATTTTTAATTGTGTGAATGCCTGTGTGTGAGTCCAGGGGCTGACAGAGACACTACATTTCCCTGCATCTGGAGTTCCTGGTGATTGTAAGGTACCTGATATCAGTGCTAGAAAACTGAACTCAGTACATCACAAAACCAGGGCTCTTAGCTTCTGGACAGTTTCTCTAGGCCTTGAATCCTGCATTTCTACAGAAAACTTGGCTGGATCTGAGTATGGCTTATGTTTTGGTGGTGGTAACACATTCTGAAGAACACAGCATCTCCACTCAACAATCCTCATGTACTGAATTATACTGACATAATCATTAATGCCCACCTGAGTAGCAGGTCCCTGGGATAATGCTAATGTACTGTGTTATACTGACGTATTTTTTAATGCCCACCGACTACCAGGTCCCTGGGATTCTCACCTTCAGTGAGAAGATAACGGATAGAAACACAGTTGCCAAACTCCACACCGCATTGGATGCTAAACAACTATTTAGACAATTTAAAATTAAATTCGTTCTAGGCATCATAAATAACAAAACTGGAAGCATTTAATCAATGTATATTAATTAATTATAGAAGGGATACTATGACACATGTGAAGGTCAGAGGACACCTTATGACAGTTGACTCTTCTTCTACCATATGGGTTCTGGGATTGAACTCAGGCCATCAGCCCCCTTGACAAATGTTTTCAAACATTAAGTCATCTAATCTGACCCCATTAATTATTTTCAAAGTATTTTTCCATTTGTCTTATTACCTGGAAATGTTCTAGGAGATGTAATAATAATTCGACTCTGATAGTAGAATCATCTTTAGTCTAACAATGAGAAGGTAACAATAAATTTATAAGGCTTCCATCTCTAGGTGTTTATAATTACCATTTAAAGTGATAAAGAATCTCGAGAGTTAGTGCTGACTTAGAGATTCATCAGCTTTTATTTATCCATTCTCTGAAGAATATGAAAACACACTAGCACATTGAGGTGTTTTATGTTATACTCAGGTAAAAAGACAGCAATATGTGTTGCTTTCAATGAATTTAGTTCACTGCATTAAATGATTATGGCATTCATATTAATGGCAATCTTTAAGTGCCTGGTATGAAATATTTAATATTATTTTCTGTTAATATTCATGATTATGCTGAGTGAAAAGTACATGTGGTCACATAAACCTGAATGCAATTTGCCTTGGAGATAGTACCAATAATCATGCTGATTATTGGTGAAAAGGATGAACCTTAACTGTGTTTCATTAAAACTTAGGAACAGAAGCGAGAAGTGCATCGCATCTTACACACTGCATAATGGAAAGTATTCAATGCACATCTCGTGGTGTTCTATAATGACAGATGGTCTTTTTTTGTTAAGGTTTGAAAATCATGCCCCAAAGGAGAGCTATGAGCTTTAAATTCATGTCCTTCAGCCATACTGTGACTATCATTCAGAATTAATGTCACCATGGCTGTACACCCCCTCTCTCCAGATCCATCCATCCTTCTTTAATCTTTTAATCTTCTTTTTTAATTTGTTCCCATCTGCAATTTTCTATAATTCCAAAATAAGTCTAAGTAGACAACTGGCTTAGGAAATTGCTTTGGATGAAGTTCCTTAAGAGAATGAACAAATTAAATTATTTACAAAAAGTAATCCCTGATTCTTATTTTTCAGACATCCTAAATAATAAAAGAAAAGACATGAATATGAATAACCAATACTTAATATTTATAGAAACTGTGAAAGCATTCAATGTTTTCATATCAAATTAATTAAAACCAATATGATTCAGACAAACTTACTACATAATCTATTAATCAGTTGGAAATGGACATGTGAGAACACAAGGCCTTAGTCATTCTCAGAAAAGTTTGCTTATGTATATCTATGTGAGAAAAGTTAAAAAACAAATCCCCATGGTTCCTGGAAGATAGGGGATGCAACATCCCATGACATCATTTGGTCTGAAAGTATATGGTACTAAGAGATTCATCACGTAAATGTATTTAATGCAGTTTTCACATAAAACATTCTGATAGAGCAATTGAAATCTCTTAGAGTTATATATTAGATTAATTGTAAAAGCTGAATCAAGTTTAAAATCCAATTTTGGACAAAGCAAACCAACCACTGTGCTAAAACTGTGTAATTCTTTTCACAGTCTGCCTACTTCCTAAACGTGATCAGATCAAGTGCATCCTCAAAGGCGTGCAAGTGAGAAAATAGTGATGTGAATCTTTTTCACGAACCTCAACGTAAGTTAGAAGCGGACTTTGCTTATGTGATAGATTCTTATTTGAATTCATTTTATAACAAGTGATTCTAAATCTACCGGAATTAGCTTCTGGTAGTTTCAGTGAAATAAAGACAGCTTAATTTATTCCCTAAGAAGCCCAGTCAACTTGGAGTAAGGCTTGGCTAACGTAAATATAAATGTATATTGAAATAATTAACAAGTAAAAAAATAAATCGAAATAGAGTTATTTTTATCTCCTATTAAATATTTTCTAAAATTTGTGATAAATTATTATAGTATATTTTAAACCTATATGGATGTATACATTATAATGCAGAATATTAAAAAACATACTGACCATTCAGCAGCCAAAGAACGGATGTTGTAGTAATTTTTTTTTTAGTAGACTTCTATAAGAAAATAAAAAGGGGGCAAAAATAAACATGATAGGGAGTTTATTTCTGCGGAGTCGTTTGGGTACACGACCAGCAGTATTGGGGCTGAGTCACATAGTACTCTGGGGGTGGGGTGCTTTGATCGGCTTCATTTCACATTTCGACCATAAGGCTCCTGTCACCTTACAGTCTAGTCAGGACTGTTAGTCATTTGTTAAATCATTGACATTTTGAATGCACTGTTATTATTGCTCTTTTGTCAAACCAAGGAAATAGCATCAGTCTAACAGTCCACCAACAAATTAACGGATAATGAAGATGTAAAATCTCATGCAGTCCTAAAGAAAACTGGGGGAGGGAGAGAAGGCAACTCGGTGACTGAGAGCTCTTTCTCCTTCTCCAGAGCCCTTAGCTGACTGTAAGTCCAGCTCCAGGGCATGCGACTGTCTTCTAGGCTTAACGGGCATCTGAAGAAACATAAGGAAAAACATGTACACACGTGGTGATATTTAAATAAAGCTTGTCTGAAGATCAGATGTGGAACTAGCCACTAGTTAGCCATAGAGGCCAGGCAATGATAGCACACATCTTTAATCTCAGCAATAGGGAGGGGAAGACCGAAAGTGATGTGAAGAGGAATATAAAACGGGAGGAGACAAGAGCTCAGGGCATTCAGCTTGAGCATTCAGTCTGAGGTCTGTAGAGATGGCATTCGGTCTGAGGATTTCGTAGAGGTAAGAACTATAGGCTGGCTGCTCTGCTTCTCTGATCTTTCAGCTTTTACCCCCAATATCTTCCTTCAGGTTTTTATTATTAAGGCAATTAGATACATGCCCCACATACAAATTTAAAAGTCTTTAAAAATGAGAGGAAATAAAATTATGAACTTTGTAGGTAAATGGATGAAACTGCAAAAAATTATAGGAGGTACTCCAGGCTCAGAAATACAAATACTGTCTGCTGTATCTCAGATGTGAATTCTAGTTTCTAAACATTAAATGTGTGTATCCATGTGGCAATAAACATGGGTAAAAAGCTCAGGACACTGGAAAGAGGCCCAGATGAGTGAAGAAGGCTTTAAAGGGAAGAGGCTGAAGAAGTAGGAAGGGAAATAGCCGGTTCAAGCTGGTCCAGTGAGGAGAAAGCAAGGCAGAGAAACAAGGTAGGAGCAAGAGAAGAGAAATAACCAAATTGAGGTATGTATAAGAATCCCATAAAGAAAGCTGGAGCTTTATAAAAGTTAACTTTAAAAAAATTAAGGAAAACTTAAACAACAAACACAATAAAGCGAACAGAGAAAAGAGAGGCTGAAACGCAGAGGTGAATGGTGTCCATAGCTGACCTTGTTTGCTATGTAGTTCTGCACAAAGGGTTTGCCAACCTGTCGGAATGTAGATGTAGGAAATGGCATTCAATGCAGTCAAGAAACAAAAGGAATTTGGAGATGTGCTCGCTAGACAGATAGCTTATACACACCTGAGGCTTCAATGACTTTTGTCTGGAAGGAGAATATCACATATGCCTTGGTTCTGCTCTTTGGAAAAGGCAGAAGTTAGCTCATGTAGGCTATCAATACTAAAATATAAAGTTCAATTTCATTGGCAAAACTGCAGAAAAACTTCAATTAGGGGAAATGTATGACAATGGAACTGAAGCATTGAATAGAATCATGGAGTCTTAATTAAACCTAGCTTTCCCCCCATCACTCCCTGGGAATTAGGAAAGAGTTTCTTTGAATAATATTTTTTAGGCTTTACATTTCCACAGTCATTTGTTATCTAGTGCATCCTTCTGGAAGAACACTGAAATCCATCATGCTCTGTAATAAGGCATATGATTTTTAGCACATGCGCTTCTACACATAAAATTAAATTGGAGTGCATAAGAACTTGTGTGCGTGCATGTGTGTGAGCATGGACATGCTGGTACACGTGTGAAAGCCAGGGTTCAACTCCACTTCAGGAGCTGTTCGCCTTGTATTTGAGATGGTCTCGCGTGGTAACCTGGGCCTCATGCATTAGGCTAGACAGTTTCTGCTTTTGGTGAGCTAAGATGACCAGTGTACGGCCACACCAGGTTTTATATGTGAGTGTTGGAATTGAACTTAGGCTTTACTTTAAATCTTTAGGGCAGATACCCATTTATCAATAATTTTTTAGATCAGGAGATTCAGAACAAAAATGGGTAGAAGGAATTATTCATTACCTTTGGTCATCAACCAATCCTAACAGGGAAAGTACATCAGCTAGTAACAATTGGGCTGCTTTGCTCTTATCCTGACCTAAAAGAGTTCCCCACTCAACTATGTGCCTTTCTAAAACTTGAGATTGTCTTCTTGAGGTTTCACCTCGAAGCCATTTAACAGAAACATCTTAGTATCACTTTAAGTTGTTTCCAAAACTTTGTTTCAGCTACCTTGTACTCCAACCTGTGAACACATCTCCCAACATTAAGATGAGAAGAATTTAAACTAATTGGACAACTATTTAGTTAAATTAATTAACTAATTAATTAAACTAATCGTTTATCTTAATCATTTACATGAGCCGTACTCTATATGGCTCCTCAGTAGAAACTCATGTGTTTTAGCTGTGTAACACTTCTTTGTTTTGTTTGCTTTACTTTTTATCATCAAAACTAACATAATCATCAATTAGAAAGTACACCTTAGGAAGAAATCATTTTCATAATAATACACAGCTAAAATTGCCCAGTAGAATGGGAGTTTCAATGTGATAACCACACCACATTATAGGCAGTGGGAATCTCCCTTCACCCATTCACACCATGCCAGTCACCAGAGAAAGATGGCAGTGGCAAGCGTATAGAGGCACAGCAGAATCAAAAGGCATTCTGGGCTCTGGGCTCAGAGAAATTCATCTATCAGGGATTTGCCACCTGGTGGAATGACACCTGAACTTCAATTGCCACCTGCTGCTCCTCTGACAAGGCCACCTGCGGCAATGCAAATTGGATGACTTTCTTCTGCAAGGATGACAATCTTACTCAGTCATTTTGTATGATGCAATTATTTTGCATCTAAAAGCAAGACAGTTTACTATAATTATGTAGTGATAGGTCAGGCCTGATTGGCTCTTGGAACTGACCTAAACAGAAGTCATGTGATCTTGGTGAGAAAGCCAATGGAGCACAGAATAACTAGATGATGTAATTTTTCTCTTTGTCTTTATCATCAATACATGTAAGATGTTGCTGAAATTTGCAGGCTTTAAATGTATGAAATATGCATTGCACCACAGCCATATATTATATACTGTGTGAGTCATGTGTGTAATATATGCAAGAAGATCTTAGGGATAAGACACAAGTAACAGATAATATATTATAGGGCTATATAAAATACATATACACAATTTATGTATATAAAACCCATATATTATATCAATATACTTGTATGCGCATATAAAATTCATAAGCTCATTACATGTTAAAATAGTTGAAACAATAAAAATAACTGCAGAGTTCCTTTACTTAATACCAATTATCGCGCTAGTTTTCTAGTATGAATGCTTCATTATATTCCTCTAAAACTGTGCTTTCTCCAAAGGGTTAGGATAGAAGATATACTTCAAATTTAAAAATGAGGGACATTCTAAAAACTGTCTTAAAAGCAAATGGCTCAAACCTGGTAAGTGTGTTGAATAGCTTTTACAGCCATGTAATTAAATTCACAGATCTGGGGAACCATGGCCCTGAAAACAATTCAAAGAAACAATACCTCAGAAAAAAAACGTATTCTCTCTAGCGGATTAAAGATCCCAGGCAACAAAGTGAGCTGGGGTTTCCCCACAGTGGAAATGAGTATGAGTGGGATGTTTCATCTTTTATATTTCTCACCTTCACTGAAAAGCAGAAATGTTTGAAACTTAATATCTTAAATCCTTTTCCTATTATTGAAAGCCTACTGTACTCTTAATTGAAAGGCAGAAAAAGATGGATCCAATGAGTTTGACTATGCACATGAATCCTATATATTTATTTTAGATAAATGGACACCTTTAACTTTAATCAGTAATGCATGACACAATTTATAGAAAATGAGAAATGTGGCCCATTGATCACAGAATATTTCTCAAAAGTGTATAGATTTTCTTCTATCTATTAGAAAGCTGCTAGCTCCTTCAATTATGCTCCTATAATCTCAGCAGAATGTTTCTCTGACATGCTTATAATGCAAATTAGGTAATTTTTGTGTGTATAGTCTTAAATATCTGACTCATCCCACCAGTGTTTCTAATCTGATTGTGTACTTGACTGTATTAATCAGGATCTTCCAGAGAAGCAAAAGTATTTTTTAATGTAGATTTATACAAGGATACTTTATAATTGATTGGCTTGCATTGCAACAGGTGGTTCTAAAACTGTGGCCTTGACAGCAGAAGGCCTAGGGAAATCAATGGCACAGTCTACAGACTAAAGCCTAAGGGGCCAAATGTCTAAATGTGGGCCGGAGCTGCCAGTTGCCAAGGAGGTTGTTTGAATGGATCGGGCAAATGGATGCCCCAGTACAAGCACTCAGCATCCTATCTCTGCTCCATTAGAACTCTCCATTGGAGAATAATGACTACCCATTATTATGAGAGTCATCTTCTTTATTAACTTGAATTCAATTATTGTCATCTTCCAGAGACACCTTTACTGACACACACTTATACTATATACAATCTGCAATCTAGATATCTTAGTTATAGAGTTACCATTGCTGTGATGAAACACCATGCCTGAAAGCAACGGGGGGAGGGGAAGGAAAGGGTTTACTTCGCACATAGTTCATCATCAAAAGCAGTTGGGGCCGGCACTCACATGGGATAGGAACCTGGAGACAAGAGCTGATGATGCAGAGGCCATAGAAAGGTGCTTCCTGGCTTGCTCCCCATGGCTTGCTCACCCTTCTTTTTATACAACCCAGGACTATCGGCTCAGAAGTGGACTCACCCACAATGGACTGGGCACCTCCCCATGAACCACTCATTAAGAAAGGACCCTATAGACTTTCTTACAACCCAATCGTACAGAGGCGTTTTCTCAATCGAGAATCCTTCCTCTCTGATACCTGTAACTTGTGCCAAATTGTCATAAAACTAGTCAGAACACTGGGCATCCCGCAGTCTAGTAAGGCTAACACAAAATTGATATCAAAATAGTGGATCTAGAACCTGAACATATGAGACTTGCACATTTTGTGTTTTATATGTCTATCTTAGAGTTTCTGTTGCTGTGAAGAGACACCATGACCATAGCAACTTATATAGGAGAACATTTATTTGTGATGGCTTGCTCACAGTTTCAGAGGTTCCATCCATTATCATCATGGTGGGGAGCATGGTAACATGCAGGCAGACATGATGCTGGCTACATCTTGATCAGAAGACAACAGGAAATGGACTGTGACACTTAGTAAAGCTCAAACAAAAAAGACCTGAAAGCCTGCATCCACAGTGACACACGTCCTATAAGGCCACACCTACTCCAACAAAGCCACACCTCCCAACAGTACCACGCCCTTTGAGAGCTACTTTCACTCAAATCACAGCATCTATGTTCGGGTTCTTTTAAAGACAAGGCCTTGCTGTAGAGTACAGGCTGTTTCTGAATTCAACATGTTCTCCAAATTAACTCTTGATCTTCCTGACTCAATCTCTTGGGTATTGAGATTACATGTTTCTGCCATTCTACCAAGGACGTTTGTTCATTTTCATGAAAATAAAAGAGTAATTTATGAAGATAAGAAAAAAATTAATATATCAAAATTCATCATTTTTAAATGCCTAATTATTTTATAAACATACATGTTTCTGCATGGAAGATGATGTCACTTGAAAATAGAGTTTCACTTCTTTTAAATTTCCAGAGCATTCATTTTACAACCACTTTGTAGGATTTAGAATTTGTGAAATAGTGTAAACTGTGGTTCAGCCACTAAACAGTAAGATTCATAACTAAAAATCAATGTCCAAAAAAAAGTTGGGTAGCACAATGTCCAATAGAAAATGTCGGTACTGATCTTAGAGGAAAACCTTCACTCACTTTCCATCAATCAATCCTATTGCTAATTATAGATCATTAGTAACTGTCCAAAATTGAGGAAAATAGACCCTGTCTGTTGATAATTTGCATATTGCTATAGTCATAAATGAATGTTTACTTTTTTGCTACTAGTACTTTTCACACATTCTACTTTTTTAGTATGAAAATTTAGTGAATTGTATTTATTTATACCAGAATATTATATCAAACTGAATTCTTAGAAATAAAAAAATTACTTGATTGTGAAAGATTATGTTAGTTTTCCATAAAAGCAAAACTAATGTGAAAGAAATAAGGATGATTGCATAAAGGATAGATAGGTAGGTTGATAGATATTTATAGATAAATAGACAGACACTATAAATTGCCCAAATCACAGAGATCTGAAAAGTGGGTCAATAAGCCAGATCCCAGAAAGTTAATGGTACAGACCTACCCAAGGACTAACACAAATAGCTGGTAGGTTCAATAAAGGTCTGGTATTTTTTAAAAAGTTTATTTTCTAATTAGAAAAGTAAGGCAACAATTGAAACTTTTCTTATGGTTAGAAAGCTCTTCAGTTTTCTTTTTTTTCCTCCCTTCCTGGTTTTATTTTTTTTCTTTTTCATTATATTTGGGGTGGTGTCAGTAAGAATGACTCCAATAGGGTCATGTACTTGAACGCTTAGTCACCAGCAAATAGAACTCTGTAAAGGAATTAAAATGATTAGGAGGCCTGTCCCCAAATTCAATGCTTTCTTTTATTAGAGTTGCCTTGGCCATGACGTCTTTTCACAGCAATACAACGGTGACTATTTATGCTTTCAATGGCTTTTATTAGACTCAATCACATTAAGGAGAGCAATCTTTATTCAGTGTAACAAAATAAATGTTAACATAATCTAAAATTAATTCTAGATAGAAATATCCAGAATATTGTTTGGCTGAATATCCAGATGTAGCTTGACCTAGTCAAGTAGACCTATAACATTAAATATAAAATATGTTATGTTCTTTGCATGTTGCCAAATTCAATTCACTAAAATTTTACTATACATATCTATGTATGTGTTGACTGGGAACAAATGTGGTCTATGTCATTATTTTTTGCCTTGTTTTGGTAATAGAGCAATGATGACTTCAAAGAACAAATTATGAATTGCCTCCTGTCTGTGTGGAAACAGTATTATCATTTAAATGATTGGCAGAATTGGTAAGCACATCCAAATGTGTCTTTTCTTTGAAACCTTTAAATTATGAATTTAACTTTCAAATTTTCATAAGGCCTTTCGAGCTTTCTGTGCTATAGATGTGGTTTGTTGTTTATGATGGCAAGAATAGCCCATATATCAGCATAAAATCTGTACTAACTCTAGATCTTTTTCTAGCCAACACTAAAACAGTAATACACAGTCAGTACAGTATTAGAGGAAGTACCTATGAGAGAAACGTGGAAAGACCCAAAAGAGCTCTGGAGTCCTTGTGCCCTTTAGAAGCCATATACTGTATTAAAATAATCTGTCATGGAACTACAGTGTTATGAGGGATTCAAGCTCATGTTGAGAGTCCTCAGAATATGAGGGTCTACTTTCATTTCTGTTACTGTGATAAAACACCATGACATCGATTAACAGGGATAGGGAAAGGTTTATTAGGTTTATACTATCAGGTCAAAGTCCACCACTGTGGGAAGTTGAGACTGAAACTCAAAGCAAGAACTTGAAGGCAAGCCTGCTTGCTATTTAATAATGCATTATCTCCTTTCATGAAACTCACTGCACAGCCAAAGACGTGTTGATGAAGGCTGCTTGTTGGTTCCTGGCCATGCCACAAAAACCATGCTGCTTAACTTTATTTTTTATACAGTTTAGAACCATCTACCTAGATAAGCACATCATGTACAGTGCTATAGATTCTTCTACATAATTAGCAATCAAGACAATATATTGCCGACTTGCCCACAGACAAATATGATTTAGGCAATTCGTCTGTGAAGGCTCCCTTCTAAGATTGTTTTGGGTTGTGTCAGGTTGACAAAGCTCACCAGGACAATGAGATAATTTCTCACTGTAGATAAAGGGAGCAAGCACGTGACTGAATGTTGACAATTCAAAGGTGGGTCCTCCAGTCCTGGGAATCCCAGTAGACACCATTTAAATAAGAGAAATGCTTTTAAGATTAGGACTTCTTGAATCTCTAGCCCACAAAATTGTGAGTAAAATAAAGTTCTCCTTTATGTAACAGCTATTTGTAACTGAAAAGGAGAAACAGGAACTGAAGAACCATGTGGGATTTCATTTGAAATATTTAAACCAAGTAATTGAGTTGGAAGCTTTGGGAGAATTCTTAGAGAATGGTTGAGTCTGATAATGAGCCCAGGTCACTTCTGTGAATTAGCACAGTCAGCCAATCAGAATGAAGAGCTGAAAGCCACACATTAGAGACCAGGATATTTTGTGTCACCACAGAGCCCTTCAGAAAACAATGAATGCTTCTCGGCTTGTGTTTCTACATGTCTCTCCGCTGCCTATATCACTCATGAAGCCAACCAGAGAGGCTTCTGGGAATTATTGTTCTTGAAGTGAGCAAGAGACAGTAGTGTAACAATGATAAACTTTCACTTTTTAATTGTCCTTTTGACTTCCATAAGACAAAAAATATCCTTGTGTTCATGATGACATTATACAAACCTAAAGAGATGCTTGGGGAATCCATTTTTTGTGCTGATAAGATTTTTATATATGTGAATTAATTGTTTAATTAATTGATTTATTGAGTGTGTGTGCATGTGTATTTTCATTCTATATGCATATGTAAGTATAACATAGTATGCATGTGGAGATCAGAATTGCATACCTCCTTTAACTATGTTTCTGAGTATCAAACTCAGGTTACAAGACTTGGCAACAAGTACCTTTACCCTCTGAACTAATATTCTATTCTTTCTGCTCAATATCTGGAGTGATAATTCCATTTGAAGACTCTAATGTTTCTATTTTAGAACAAACTATAGAAAAAAATGTAAAGTTTAATTTTGAGTTCCTAAGTGGCCCCTTCATTCACTTTCTTAGAATATTTATTAGCTTGTTTTGGACACTCTTAATTTATTCTTCATCAATTTTTGATTTTAATATCTTATCCATAGCTTGAAGTAGGTTTTTTATATTAATGCAGACCTGTTTTATAAATACTTTTCTTTCTGATTCTTTTCACTTAACAATGTATCCTTTCATTCTCAGAGCATCCTAAATACACATGCTAACATTTGTCACGCTTTTCCAAAACATCAGTTTCTTCTTGAGTGAAGTCATAGCTCTATTTCTGTTCTTTGTGATGGCAGCTATTGTTAGCAGTGCACGTGCTTTGGCTTTTGCGTTCAATCTGAGACATCTTCCAGAGTTTGTTCTCTCTTCTTGAGGCTCTCTGGCCTACCATACAGCCACAAGTTCTACACAGGCATTGAGGATATGATAAACCAAACCACTGTGGGAGTTTTTCTCCTGTATTTCCTCCACTGAGACCAAAACGCACCCTTCATACTATGTGTCTGAGACACAAGATGTCATCATTTTTCTCTGCCTCCCCTCTTTTCTTTCTTTTTTTTTTAAGATTTATTTATTTATTTATTTATTATGTATACAACAATCCTTCCATGTATGTTTGCATGCTAGAAGAGGGCACCAGATCTCATTATAGATGGCTGTGAACCACCATGTGGTTGCTGGGAATTGAACTCAGAACCTCTGGAAGAGCAGTCAGTGCTCTTAACCTCTGAGCCATCTCTCTGAACTCTGACCATCATTTCATCTCTGTTCTGTGCCTTGCATGAAATGCTTGCAAGCAACACTAAGCACAGACTTACTCTCACTGGCTGCTGTGGCCTAGCACACTTAGCCCTGCTCTAAGTCTATGTATATTATTTAAAATATCTAATTATTTTTTTAAATTATCCTTGGTTACTTAGGAAAGAACACTATAAAATGTGACATTTTCTTTAAATATCCAGTATTATCAATTATTCTGATGCACTGCCTATTAACTTATGGTTTATACTTTTTTCAGCAAATTTTATTTTTAACTTATTGAAAAAAAAGTATTGACTTAGGCCCCCTAAGACCAAGGAATAATCCTTCTGTACACTTTGTAAATTATGCTGTGGTTGTTTAATAAAGAAGTTGAGTGGCCAATAGCTGGGCAGGGTAAGGTTAGGTGGGAAAACCAGACTAAAGGCACTGGGAGGAAGGGCAGAGTTAGAGCAGCTGCCAGCAAGACACAAAGAAAAAAACAGGAGGTGTAGGATGAAAGAGGGGGAACAAATACCATGTGGCAGAATGTAGAATACTATAAATGGGCTAATTTAAGTTGTAAAAGCAGTTAGTAATAAGCCTGAGCTATCAGCCAAGTATTTATAATTAACATTGAGTCACCATACCAGATATCTGAGAACTGGTGGGTGGGAAAGAAAAGTCCACTTACAAAGTTTTCAGACCAAGGTACTAGCACAAAGGAGATGTTTTTGCCCCAGAGGGACAGAGGGCAGGGATAAGGAACAAAGACAGAAGAGAGAGGAAGAGGGGAAAGGAGGATGGAACAAGAGAGAGAGGAAATGGGTATTTGTCCTAGAGGACAAAGGACTGCCTCTGCAAAGAGAGGAGATGTACATGGCCCATAATAAAATGACAGTTTATAGAGGCAAAATGGGAAAGTCTGTGTTAAGATGAGGCATTTAACTTTAATGGAGCGTGTTAATTAGGCTAACCAAAGCAGGATTTCCATTGCTGAACTTCAATACTTTGATAGTTGAACCTTGGTAGTCAGCCTCAGGTCAAATAAGAGAGTAGTCCTTGGGGGCTAGGTTAAGGAATGCCAATGCCATCTAATGTTTTTTTTTCCCCAAAACAGAGGGGATTGTGGAAAAGACGAGGCCTGCAAGAGCCACATCCTCCAGTGAGCTAGTATGCCTTCACTTATTATCAAACTTGCATGGTTCAATATTTACTGCTAAGCAGAATGACTGGTTTCCATTGGCTTTATGTTTTTGATTTGAATACATAGTTTTATGTGGTCCTCTCAATCTATTAAGTTTTACCTCACACTAATCCACTCGTGGTCTCTCACATAAACTTTTGAAACTACTGCCATACCCAGAGCACATCCCAGATAGCACTGTTTCTATTCTATACTCTTTCAGAGAGCACTTGGATTCTGTTGTAAGACTGCTTTCCCTCCCACATGCCATGATTTCTGGACCAGATTGCCGGAACATTCTCCTTCCAGACTAACACAGGAAGAAAGGCATTACAGCAAGAAGATGGACCCACTGGTTTGTCTCGGGCACAGTGTGGAGTCGTGGTGAACGGTGTAGTTTTCTAACACGAAGAAGAGGCGAAGGAAGACAGTGAAGATGTGTTCACTTTCTGCTTTCCTTTTGTTTTTATTATGCCTAGTTAATTGCACAATATATTATATTACCCTCGAGTTAATTAAAAGTCCTCCAAATTTCTGGCCATAGGTTAAATTATAATCATAGTCCATGAGTGTGGCAAGCAAGTGGAAAGGCTCATGGATGTCCAGCCTTATGCTCAATTCTGTGGCAGGGTCCTCTGTTCACTTTAAAATGAAGGATGTGCAGATATAAAGCCGTGACGGGCAGGACCTGGTACACAGCAAGTCATGGGGTAGCCCAGATCTCAAAGGATGAGGATGTGATGCTGTCCGGGGAGACAGTGCAGCCGCTGCTGTGCTGGGAAGCACAGCTCTACTGAGCAGTCCTATCTGCAGCCTTCTTGCTCTGCTCTCTGGGAAAGTCTTTCTTTTCTTCCGTAATTGAATTTCTAGCTGCTGTAACTAGTCCCAAAGACAACCAGCTACACATGTTTCTTTGCAGTTACTGGGAAAACCTCACATTCAAGCTAAAGAATTTCAGCATTGTATACTTTTTATGCTTGGTCATTCACAGAAGAACAGCTCAATACTTGTTGCTAATTTAATCAATATATTTCATGTTGCCATAATGAAAGTCCAAGATAAATTGGAAGTGTTTTTAGAGTCATGAGCATGGCTCAGGCAGACTACATCACAAGCTTCTTTACTTCTCCCTTCCTCTCTGACTGTCCAATTAAAGTTGAATTTTTTAATTTAATTTCTGAGTAAAACTGCCCCCTTAACATATATATATATATGTATATACATATATATATATATGTTAAGGGGGCAGTTTTTATATATTTAATTGGTATCCATCTCTGAGAAAAGTGCAAAGTAAGCAAACTGTTTTATTTTTGAGGTTTTATTTATTGATTTTTATTGAGTTCAATTTGCTGTATTTTATAGAATTGACATATACTGAACTTCCCCAAATACTACTTTGGTAATGACAAGGACAAGGGACTCAAACATCAGATGTTGTTTGCCAAACCACTCTCTTGTCACTTAAGGGAATAGCTCAGAAAAAAAAAAAAAAAAAAAAAACCTCTTACAAAACAACAACAACAACAACAAAAACCTGAATCTGATGACCTAGAACCTACATAAAAGTCTAGATATGGTAGCAAGCCCTTGCCATTCGAAACTTGAAAAGATATCTTGGAAGGATATCTAGGGTTCCCTTAGCTTACTGAGCTCCCGGCCAATAAAGTTCTGTTTTTAAAAACAAAGCATGTGGCACCTGATGAACAACATCCAAGGCTAATACCTGCCTACTCACCCGCACACTCACACCCACCACCACCACCACCCTCCCCCCCACACACAGAGGATTATGGTAATTTTCTAAGTTGTTAACTTACATTAACACTTACCCATGTAAAGTAAGAGTCTATATTGAATACTGATGTTGACAATGTGCTCGTGAAGCACTCTAGGTGAGGCTAATGTTACCATGAACTGAGGTTGAGGGAAAAGTCACGAGAAAAGTGCCTGCACTTATGGTTATTTTCTTGCCATGCTTTTAGAGTTTCTTGGTTTTGTTTATGTTTAATTTCTGAAAAAGTGTTTCAGGTCAAACCACAATTACTAAAAGCTATAGTTTACAAAGAACCAAGAACATGGGTATTTTTTAATACATTGTTTGAATTGAAGCAAATTTGTCCTGTGAAATATTTCCACGTGATTGAGGTCAGAGAAGAGTGAAAAAAAAATGTTTATTTATAATAGGATGCACATTTATGTATTAAGTTGAAATTGAGAGAAATAACTTTTAGGTTAGCATAGGCTTCACTGGGGAAGGAATGAATGCGGGGTGTAGGTAGGAGAAGGAGATACTTTTCTTCTCTGTACAGTGAGAAATATGAAGATCTAGATGACAGACAGAGGCATGTTGAGTAAGTGAAAACAACTCTTTGGATTATTCTTTATTTAAGTTTCATGTCATTTCTCAAGGTTGCTAACAATGAAAGGTGGTTGATTGTGAAAATCTAGTTAGGGCAAGTGGGACTGTGTCTGAGCATTTGGGAGAGAAAGCTGTCGGGGAAGTGGAGAAAAGACCTACAAATAGTTGTAGCCTTTCTGCCTGCCCTTGTTCATCTCCCCCTCCTTGTCTTCACGGCACTTACCATAGCTTACACTTGCAGCGGACATTTAAACATCCTTTTCAAATTTTCCATGTTAGCTATGACTTGAAGCTTTGCTTTCCATTCAATGAATGTGATGGGATAAAAGCCCATCAGCGGAGGCACCACTTTACCTGCACTCGCTCGGCAGTTAGGGCTTGAAATTCCCCTGGCACACATTGCACACCCCCACGTGCTCCCGGACTGGTGGACGCTGCTTGGAGAATCTCTACCCACAGACCATTACTGTAAGTGCTGCACAGACAGGAGGGAAGAGATGATCGAGGGAGGGCAGAAGGGCAACGGCCCTCCAAAGGCCTTTTCTCAACTTACCCAATAGCTTTCTCTCCCAAATGCACAAAGTCCCACTTATCCTAATTGAATTTCCACACTCACCCACCTTCCATTAGTTTAGGATTTGTCATTATGAAGCATCTCAGTGCACAAAGTGTAACAACTCAGAAACTAGTTTTCCTTGTCCAAGTATACATTTTTCTTCTAGTTTTGTTGATACATAAAAGATTATTTAGAGTTGAATATTTGCAAATCTTACAACTCGATGTGAAAGGACCATAATAAACTTTATAAAAATGGTTGTTTCAATCCAGGTGAAATCAATACCTCACAAAATCACCATGGTTTTGTACGTGTGTGTGTGTGTGTGTGTGTGTGTGTGTGTGTGTGTGCGCGCGCGCTTGTGTGTGTGTTGAATCTCTAAATTCTTTCCATTTAACACATTTCAATGTCACAGCTCTATTACCTATCCTGACAATAACAAATGTGCTGAATTCCAATAACTAGTCTCTTGCATAACATAGTACATCTTGCATTTTGTACCACTCCCCTATTCTAGCTGCTGGTAAAAGCTCTGTCTCCTGTGAGGTTAGTCATGTTAGACTCCACATGGGCTTCCACGTGAAGATGATGAAATATTAAACTTATTTGTGCATGACTATGATATTGTGGTAGATATTGTCTTTTAAGACAATAATAACCCATGTGCAGTCATGGAAGCCATGTGTCACTTATAATTTGCTAAGAAAGAGATCCTATTCTAGGTTTCATGAGTATTGAACTCAAAAGATGCAGCAATATAACTGCAGGAATAGAGAGAAGACCTGAGGTTAAGGGAAGAGTAGAGAAACAAGAGTGGAGGAATTAGAGTGTCTAAGTTCTTAACACACACACACACACACACAGAGAGAGAGAGAGAGAGAGAGAGAGAGAGAGAGAGAGAGAGAGAAAGAGAGAGAAAGAAAGAAAAGAAGGATATTTTAGTTAACCTGTTATATTTTGAGATTTCTCTGATCAAAACAACTTAGTTCTCATCTTTCTTTGGTGAGATATCAATATCAGTTGTTTTATTATACTTCATTAACACATAATTCCTTGATAGTTGAAGACTTGGCTGACCACTTGCCTTTTTAGGAAGGGTGATACAGTGGAAAGACATTTTTTGTTGTTATCTCACCTTTTAATCCCTGTTTGAGACTTAATTCCTCATTTTTAAAATTTATTCCTCTCTCATAAATACATTCAACTGCAGTCTCCTCCCCCCCCCCCACTTCCCAATCTTCCCTTCTCTCTCCCCCAGATCCGCTGCTCCTCCATTTCTCTTCAGAAAAGGGCAGGTCTCCCAGATATATCAGTTGAGCATGGCAAACAATTTGTAATATGACTAGGCATAAACCCTCATATCAAGGCTGGACAAGGCAACCCAGTAGGAGGAAATAGAAACCACCAGCCAGCGAAAGATTCGAAGACACCCCATTCCATTTTAGGAATCCAACAAAATCTCAAAGCTAAACAACAGCAACATATATGCAGGCAGCCTGGTCCAGACCCATACAGGCTCCGTGGTTGCTGTTTCAGTCTCTGCAACCCTGTCTGAGACCTGCTTAGTTGATTCTGTGGGCTATTTTTCATGATGTCAAAACCTCTGGCTTCTACAATCCTTTCCCTCTTCTGTGGTTCCCCAAGCTTGGCCTATTGCTTGGCTATGGGTCTCTGTATCTGCTACTATCAGCTGCTGGAGGAAGCCCCCTGATGACAATCGGGCTAGACACTGACCTATGAATATAGTAGAACATCACTAGGAATCATTTCTTTGACATTTTCTTCTGTCAGTCATGTTTGCTTCCACTCTGGGTCTCTGAGCCACCAAGCTTCTGGATCCCGGCCATGTAAGCAATGTTGGGCACGGACTCAATCTCATGGTATGGGCATCAGGTGAGAACAGTCATAGCTTGGCACTCCCACAACTCTGTGCCCCCATGACCACAGGGCATCTTTCAGGCAGGACAGGTTATAGAGTTTGTGACCACTGGGAGCCGTGCCTTGTTGCGGAAGATGGCTGGTTCTTCTTAAGCATCATTTCTCAATAAAAGTTTATTTGGGATCTGACTGGATATTTAGCAATGTCAGAAGCAGTTTTGTAATCAAAGTTGATAAGTTGAGGACCAAGATTCTCCTCTAAGCACCTCACAGTGCCAAAGTAGCCCCATCCATGGAAGGCTGGGAGCTCCTGCTTTAACAGTGTGTGAAGTTACTCCATAGTAAGGTGACTCCAGTATTCCTGCCCTCTGCTACTCACCATTGACTTCCTTTCCTTTGGAATGATAGTGAGTTCCAAGCGTGAGACATGCTCATAAAGCCTAGATAGATCATACCATTCCCTGCCACAGTCTAATGGAACAATTGCCTTCATCCAGCCATTTTACAGGTGTTATGGTAGATGAAATCAGTCAGGGTCTGCTCTTATCATCTAAAGAAGGCTATTGCTGAAATGGAACTAGGGTACAATAAGTTGATAAAACATATTTAATGTAAATGAGTTCACTCATGTTTGCTCTTAATATATGCCTCTGATTACAGAGTGCTCCACCGATCTCTCTGTAATGACAGCATTAGGTTCCTCTATCTTCTAACATCAAAGAAATTGAAGTTTACAGCGCAGATGGAAAGCCACCAACACTTTCAGTTGGTGGACACTGAAGTCATAGATCAATCTCTTAAATGTAGAATAAAGCCTGTAGTCTCGAAGAAATTCAAGTGTGTGTGTGTGTGTGTGTGTGTGTGTGTGTGTGTGTGTGTGTACGTATGTAAAGCAGCTCTACATTTCTACATTGAAGAATTTCTGTCACAAACTTCCAAACTACAAAATATGTCACCCACATAAAAGCCTTCATACTAAAGAACATTTGTTCTTTACCGCGAATGGTGCTATTATTTGCTGACCAACCATTACACATTGCAGACTTTGTGACGCTCTTCCACATTCACCTATAATTATGAGAGCCACTATACATGTTAGAAAAGTAAAACAGAAGCACCAGATTCATAAATCCTCTTATTTATTCATATGCACAATATTCAATAAGAGACTTATTTTAAATTTTCTTTAGATGAATTACATAGCTTTTTCAAAAACACGTGAATGATATTTTGTTTACTGAGTTGTACTAGCTTCTGAAGTATAACACTTTGTTTCACATTAACTTAATTTTCTCATTAAGGAACTATAAGTAATGCCAATCAAATACCTCCCCAAAATATCTCAAAAATATAAATATTGCAACATTGCAGTATATTATTTTTTCATACAAGATATTAAATGGAAATTAGCCTCATGTGAATACTGAGGTAACTCAACAATGTTTTGTTATTCTGAAGTGCAGGGAAGTGTCATTTGTCATTAGTATTCAAGGGCCACCTTGGCCATCAGTGTAGAAGTGATAGCTCACAGTAGCCTGCCTTTGTTAAAACAAAAATACACTATATAAAAATTGTATTCAAGCCATAAATTTAGCCTTAATGTACAATTTCTATCATTCCATACTCCAAAATCCAAAGGCCCACATTAAAATAAATTCCAAGTAAAAATTGTGTGTGACTTCAAAGCAAGGACTGTTAAACTCAATTTCTCATACCAAATATTTGTGCCTAAGTTTTACCCGCAGAGAGAGACAATAGTCTCTGTACTTCCTCTGTTGACACACACATACACACACACACACACACACACACAATATTGTAGTTAAAATACTGCAAAATAGTTCTTATGTTGTTAGTGTGTTCTCTGTAAACTAGTTGGCTAACTATGGTATTTCACGATCTGTACATAGTGCAGACCTCTTCTAATCAGGGTGGTTGAAAGACCCATCACACACCTTTGGTGTTTCAGCTGTTATTTAAACAAACCCAACATGCTCTTCAAGGTGAGTAATGTATAGAGGAGGCACTTCACAGTGCAAGAGACTGGGAAGTGCATGGCCAAAATGCTAGGGTGGTCAAGGTTTGTCCCAGCTTCTGCGACTGTCATTTCTTGTTGCATCTTCCCAGAGAGAGAATTCCATATCTTCATAAGGCAGAATTAAAAAGGCAAACAAAGAACCAAATGCTGTGAAGCTTCTTTTATGAGGAACTTAATACAATCTACAAGATGGAAGGATTCACTGATGACCCCATGTCTCACTATAGCGATACTAACGTGTAAGTTTCAACACCTGATGGGGGAGAACAAATTCAGATCCATCAATCACCTCCAGGTTTGTGTAGGGAGAGGAGGAAAAGTTGGTCAGTAAATTCTCCCTTCAGCTGTATTACTGATTTTCATTTCATCTCAACCCCTTTGCCAGAAACATGTAAGAAATGGCCACTGTTACTCACCTGTTCTAGCAAACTGTGCCAACAAGAATGTGATGGGAAAGCCAAGTTCATCGCAAGTTTCTATAGACACTGCTTCTTCTGCAAGAAAATTGCTTTGTTATTTACTGAAGTCAAAAGAATTTCAGAACTCCACAAGGAAGAAGGAATCTCTATCACTTTCACTGGCTAAAGGGCAAAGCTTATGACTCTTGTTTAAAATTCTGTAGTATCTGATGCACATAACAATCTGTTTGCTGCAAAGGAGTTCATTCTATACTTGATGGCCCATATGCTTGCAGATCACACTAAAAATAAGGGTCTGAACTGAGCCTCGGATGGCTTCCCCACCCACTGTGCTGCTCATTAAGTATTCCCATGGACTATCTAAAAATATAAACCTTGACAGATTAAAAATATCCCTATCCACATGAATCTATTCACTATTCACCCCAGGTTCAATGTGCAACATGTGATGTATGTGGAGGAAAAAAAATCTCTAAAACAGGAGACAGAAAATGATCTTTATAATAAAAATACTGTTTTCTAAGCTAGAATCGTCACATTAATTATGCAACCAGTGCTACTTTGCTTAAATTACCATGGCTTCTGCATTTGAAGAGCCTTATTAAATAGTTATGTCCCTGTATATTTAAAGGAAGAGAGTTTTATTCATTTGATTAAACTATTTTTACTGTGGAGAATTGGAGTATAATAATCTTATGTATTTGGCTACTTCTCACACCTCCCATCTACTTCTTTCCCTCCCTGGAAAAATACACAGAAAGGAGACTGATATTATTTTCAGCCACACAAACTTACCAAAGCAAATGCATTGTACTTTCAAGATGGTTTTTTAAAAATACTGATACAGAGAATTGGAATAAAATTGCCAGCTGCTCTCTGACAAAAGTTTCTCATGAGCATGTTGGCCTCTGAGGATTTGTTGAAAGCAATTCTGAATATCATTCGAATACTTCTTCCTTCCTGTCTAAATTAATTTCAGTTGACGAAGTGAGGCTCTCCTCATCTTCAATTCTCATCATGTAAGCAGGACTGCCAGTTCTTGAGCAATCAGCAAGCTGCAGTGCATTCTTCTTTGGTTACTTTGAGAAAAAATAATGAGTTGTGCACCTTAGAACAGGTTCTTGACATGGGAGAAGTCAGTGGCTTTGTGTCTCTGTAAAGAAGATTGCCGTAATCTATTGCTACTTGTAAAAAAAAAAAATCAGAAAAATGTCCGAGCCTCATGAAAGGCTTAGCTATCACTTAACTTTCCTGGGATTGTTTTTTTAGCTTGATGTTTGCAGCTTTGTTATTAAAATGTCACCAATTGCTTTGATGAGCTTTTCAGGGTGTCATTTGGAGACATTCCCTGAGTTTTGGGGCAGAAAGAACTAATTAAAATGTGTATCAAGATGGCAGATCCTCCTTATGACTCCTTGGTGTAGTCTAATACAATAGACCAAGGAGTTATGTGAAATTTGATGCCTTCTACAGATAAATCAACTGTAATATAACTTTGACTTACAAGTTTGGAAATATCAAAAGGAGGCTAATGAAACTCAAAACATGTTTTTTTGTTGAACATGTTAAGAACTCCAAGGTCATGCCAATACTCGAGTTGGGTTCAGTAATTAATGTAAAGACATTTTAAGAGGTGGTAAAATGAGTCCTGGGATTTTTCTGCCATGACTGAAGAAATGTTCTGAGCTCATACAACTATTCACTTGACAAGTTACTCAGGAGACAAAGGACTAATTCCCTTTTAAAGAATAAAATAAAAAACATTGAGTAAACTTTTAGTTTTAAGTTCCCCGGAGAATGGCAGAAAATTGGGCAAAATCAGCATTACACACTGCAAGAGTAATAATTAATATTAAGCTATGAAAGATATTAATCATTTTTTCAGCAGAGTGCCTTTTCAAGATGTTTTGAATGTTTAAAATGCCAATTTAAAACTCATTTATTTAGCATTTTTGAAAGTCTGATCTGAATGCTAACTCAGTAAGAGATGAAAAACCACGACACAACTCTCATCAGGAATTCAGGACGGAGTTTTTGCTCCGAGGGAAAAACTATGAGACAGAAAAGTTCACAAACTAAGTCATTATAGAATCTTCTTTTGAAAGAATTATCAATTGCATGTGATTTCTGAGAGACAACTCACCTCTATGTCTTTTTTTTCTCGCAATTTAACTGAAAGTACCGAGAGCACATATGTCCCCCTTGTAAAAAAAACTTTACAATGGTTGACTGGTAACCACACAAAGTTTATTCTCCCTCTGTCGGTCTTTTTCTGTCTCTGTAGTTTCCCATAGAAGCAAGTTACCATTGACATAGAAATGATTAATTTTTCACAATATGCTTAAGAGCATTCTCAATTATGTATCCCATTTTTTGAGTTTCATTGCCTCTGATGATTCTGCCTCTTTAGTCACCTTTAATCTAGAACATTCTTTTGCCATTTTGGTTGTTGTTCATGCTTTTAAATGACTACTGAAGGCTAGACCAGTTACATTCTTCCATTTGTCTGATGCACATTGTGGTGGTTTGAAAGAGAAACGCCCCCTGCATAGGCTCACACATTTAAATACATACCCTCCTGTTGGAATGTTGCTTGGGGTAGTTCAGGTGGTGGAGTCATGCTAGAGGAAGAATGGCACTGGGGGTGGGCTTTGAGAGTTTCTAATCTTCCACTACTTCCAGTCTGTTTTCTCTGCTTCCTGTTTGAGATTGAAGATGTAATCTTTAAGTTTTCTGTTCCAACTGTCTACCTTGCAAATCCTATATCTCCCTCTGGATTCATAAGTCACTGCTGGTCATGGCACTTTATAATAACCACAGAAAAACAATTAATATGCCTACTTTGAGAGTGGTATTGGGCATTCTTCCCATGGGTGGTATGAATGCCCTAGAGGAAGTAACAATTTTATAATCTCTTCTTACTGGCATGAATGCTCTGTCTGTTTGATTGTAATGAACACTACTGAGTATCTTCATAAAAAGGACATTTTCATACTTTGTAATTGATAAGCAATCTCTCCAGACATTTTCAGAGCTCATGTGGACTATTTTACTAACCAGTACTCTTCCAAAAAACAAGAGTATCACCTATTGATCATTTTTACCTGTTTCAGCTGCTTTGGATTATAAAATAATGATTTTAAAAATTGAATTATCCTTTCTGCATTTATTACTTGTTAGTCCTTTATCTACCACCATGTCTTAATAACCAATGATTAAAAGATGTGCTATCCTGATCCTACTGAGAAATGAGTTGGTTACATGATTTACAATAATAAGTAGGATAAAGGACCACAGATATCACTTAGGAGGCAAGGGAAATTGCTACAACAGTACCAAGCCATGAGTTCAAATCACAAGAATCCACATAAAAAGATTAAAGCATGGTTTCATGTGTATTTGCAGCCCCATCACTGTGGGTGAGAGAAACCAGAAGGATTATCCACATTTTCTGGCCTTCAGTCTATCTCACAGTTCAATTTGTGACCCTATATCACTGCAATAAGGGGAAGGGTGATCAAATAGGGCTTGTGATATCCTTATTTGGGCTTTACAATCAAGTTAAGTTATAGTATGTGTATTTACAGCAATATGTGACATTGTACCATATACAAATTACACACATGCATGACACGCACATTTACAACAGAGGAATTTTTCATTGTGCATTTTCTAAGAGAAACTTGTGCATTCAAAAGTGTGCTTCATGGCTATTGGGTTTCTTTTCTTATCAATAGGGGTGCAGTGATGAGTGAAACATGTCTTCCAGTCTCAGATACACAGCTGTTACAGGGAAAGAGGCAATGCGGGCACATAAGTAGTGAATACAAATGAGAATACATCATTCTGCCAAAGGGAGAGGAAGAACTTCACAGAACAAGTAACATAGTGAGCTGGAGCTTAAGAACAAGTAGGAATTATAAAAAGATAAAAACAATTTTGGAATCTGAAAGAGTTCCTTGCAGAGATGAGGAGAAGCAAAAGATAAAAATTTTAAAAAATCTTGCATATGGAAAGGGAAGGCTGCGTGACTCAAGCATAAGTATATAAAGTTATATAGGTAATAATGAAATAATTATTTTCTTTTAGGAAATGCTTATATTTCTATGAACCACTCTATTTAATGTTACTTATACGAACTAATCGAGAAAATCCTTATCAGGTAGGTTCCATTATTGTTCTCCTTTTCCAGACAAGCATGAGAGATGAAGTAAATAACCTAATGGGAGCAACCGTGCAGTGATAAGCTTCCACCCGTGAGCTCTAGAGGAGTGCCCATACTCTTATGAACACAGATACTCTGCCTTCCTTAAAGACAGCACATCTTCAACCTGGCATGGTGGGTCAGACTTGTAATCTGAGGAGGAGGATGGAAGAGGATCATGAGTTCAAGGCCAGCATAGCTTATAAAGAGAGACTGTGGTGGAATGAAGGAGTGAGTGAGTGTGTCAGAGAGTGTGTGTGAGTGAGTGAGTGAGTGAGTGAGTGTGTGAGTGAATGAGGAGTGTGTGAGTGAGTGAGGATGAGTGCTTGTGTGAATAAGTGACTGAGAATGAGTGAAGGAGGAGTGTGAGTTAGTGTGAGTGTGACTGCATAAGTGAGTGACGAATGACAAGTGAGTGTGCAAGGGAGGGAGTGTGCGAGTAACTGAATGATTGTGTGAGTGAGTGTGTAAGAGTAAGTGTATGACTGTGTTAGTGAGTGTGTGAGCATGTGAACGAGTTTGTGAGGGTGTGACTGATTGTGTGATTGCGTGAGTGAGTGTGTGATAGTGAGTATGTGGGTAACTGAGTTAGTATGGGAGTGAGTGTGTGAGCATGTGAGTGTGTGAATAAGTGAGTGTATGTGAGTGTGTAAGTGAGTGAGTATGCGTGAGTGAGGAGTGAGTGTGTGAGTATGTGTATGAGTGTGTGAAAGTGAGTATTGAGTAACTGAATAAGTGTGAGTGAGCAAGTGAGCGTGTGTGTGTGAATGAGTGTGTGAGAGTAAGTGAGTGTGTGTATGTGTGAGTGAGTGTGTGAGTGAGTGAGTAAGCGAGAAAGCGAGTGATTGAGTCAGTGAAGAAGAAAGAGAAAACTTGAATCCTCTTGACTACTTGTGCAGCAGGGACTGTCCCAGGAACTTTCTATCTCTGCACACTTTACTGACTCCTCAGGACAATGCCAAAAATAGTTAACAAATACTTATAAATAAAGGAAACAGTCGCAAAAGTAAGCAATAATTCCAATATCAAACACCTGGTGAGAAAAAAAGCTGCCCCTTGATGGACGTTTTTTTCTCATCTCCCGACTGTCCGACTGTCACATTACAATACTCCGGGGCTTTGGGATCCCAAGCATCACAGATTATACCAGTGTAGCAGAGTCTAATTAGATTCAGCTTTCAGCTGCTGAGTGGAACAAGGCATCTATCTTCAGGTCGTAAAACTAGGATTGAAAAAATCCTTATCATTGTCAGCATCAGAAAAGGAAGACATGCCTAACATTAATGAATACATATACTATATCTGGGATGAGGCATGAATGTATGAGCCTTAACAAAGGCGTTTACAAGTATATCTGAGGGTACCTTTTTTTATCCCTTCACATTGGCCCCTTTGTTCCCCTTTGATTACACGACACATATAAACATGCGTATATACGTATATGCATACATACAAATTTAAACTTAGATTACGCATATAACATGAATCTTGCAATGTTTGCCCTCTATTGTCTTCTCTTTCTCTTCCTTTGCCCTTCAGTCTCTTTTCTTCCCCAGATGGTCCCTTCTATGCCACATCTTAGACAGGGATAGCCTTCTTGTCACTGTGAGTACTATATGTATTCCCAGCTTTGACTAGACTATGAAATTCTAGTATGCCCAGATATGAGAAGTAGGTGGAATGTACACAAGCCCATTAATCAAACTTCTTAATCTCCAAGGGGTCAAGACCAGAAAAGTTTATCATCCCAAAGGACACTGCACTGACATGCCTGACTCTAGGTTCTAATCCATCACACATGGAAAATTTTGTTTCTGTCCTCTGTAATGTCCCTGCATCTACAAATGTGAGTGGATTCTCTAAACAGATCTCCATTCTCCCAGAAATACTACAGCATGCAAGCCATACTTACTCTAAAAGAATAGATGTAAGACCATTGAGCAACTTTAGATTGCCTTTCAAGGAGATGTCTATTTTGACAGACCTGAAGATTGTAATATATCATAAGAGCTAGAGCCAAGAGTAAGTCTGGTTTCCTACCTGGCTTAGCAGTAGAAATAGTATCACAGACTTTAATTAGACAATGCAGTTTTCTTTGCTAATAAGTAATACTGTTACCATGGAGTGTAACTCAGATCCGATTGCACATATTTCTGCAGTTTGCGTGTTTCCATTGACAAATCTACACTTTTATGACAAAACTACAATTAATTACTGAATCATTATGGGATGGTTGACACACCTACAGCCAATCCCCAATCTTTATTTGATTCAGCCTTTTCAATGCATGTTTGGTTTTCCAAATAAACCTTGGACTCAGTTTAAATAACTTTTAGAACATTAAGTCGCAATCTTACTGGAGTCAGGATTTGTTCAAAGAAATTGATTCTCCAATTACAGAGCATAATGCAGTGTCTTTCTTATTCTTTTTCTCCTTGCAGCCTTTTGGCTTTATTATTTAGATCTTGTAAATGTTTCTTATGTAGTTATTAGTATTTTTATTATAGCTTTCTTGTAAAAAGCAAATACATTTTTCATTGTTTTTTCTAACTTGTTGTTGTAGATTTAGAGCTATAATCACAGCATATTTTAATAAATAATGTGCCTTTTAACTTACATGTCATAAGAAAATAATAACACCAAGTTTGCAGTGAATAAATTAATATTTGTTTATTAGGAATATTTACCATGAATATTTTGCTCATTGTTGGTGTTCTTTTTGTTGTTTTTCAATGTGTGAAAATTTTAATTTGTAAAAAAAATAACACTTACTTTTTTGTGTATAGTTCTGTGTTTCAAACAGTGCAGAGTTACGTAACCACCACCAAAAAGCGGCAGGTCAATCCCAGGGTCATTAACAACTGTTTGTTATGTACCTTTCTAGTCACCACCTCTGTCCCTCCACCATGGCAACCATTGATCTGGTATCAGTGTTAATTATTTTCCCAGGATGGTTGGCTTCTCTCGCTAAGCACAGTGCACCTGAGACTCATCCATGCAATTAGGCGAGTCAATAGTTTCTTCATTCTTGCTGCTCAAGTGCAGTTCTTTGAATGGATGAAAATATTATTTATCCATTTAACAGTTGAAAGACATTTACATTGCTTTTATTTTTCATACATGATAACTGAAGCATAAATAAACATATGTGAACAGGTTTGTTCCTGAATGGAAATAGTCACTAAGGTAAATAGTAATACATCACTGTGTCTATCGGTATATATAGTGTCACTAGAGATTATGAGTCTCATTTGAATTACCCTAACAGTGAATGAAGATCTGGCTTATATTTCCCTTTCTGGTTTTCAGTGGTTTGACCATGTATACATGATTTTCAGGTTCTTTAAGTATGGAATGTTTGGACTTGATGATTCTTAAACTTATGGATATATGACCTTTGCCAAACCTGTAAAACTTAAAGCTATTATATTCAAATTCTCTTGACAATTTTTCTTCTTTCTCCTATGAAAAACCCAATCACATGAGACAGAATCATTTGTATACCTCCACAGTTTCTTAGAACTGCTCTCTCTCCTTTTGGTGCCCCATGTTCATCTGCTGTTTGATTTGATAAGTGTATTTGTATGGTTGCCAAAGACACATCGCTATGGTATCTAGTGTTGAGCCCCCATGTTTGTTAAAATCTTGTATCTAATCAGTTCTAATGTTTTTTCTCCATGTTTAGGCAGAAACACAATAATTTTTCCAACTTTAGTTGCTTGAGCTTCTGTTGCACAAGTTCTCATTATCATTAAAATATCAGGGCACCATAGGAAAGGAAAGAGAGACAGAGAACATAGTAATATCTCCTCCAGCTTGTCAGGACCCTGTGAGTCCTTCTTTGCTTCTACTATTGAAGCATAGGCTTTAATTTCTCACCTTAACTGTATGTGCTATCAATGCATAGGTCTTAGGTAGGAGGTCCTCAAAGCAGAGGTTGGGGAAAGAACGAGAACAAATTCAAATCGTGCTTTCTCAATATCCTGCAGCTCACAGATAGTACAACTGTCCTGGTCTGGAAGAACCAGCTTCTTATTCATGCAGTTTTGGCTGCTTACAACTCTTCTTATATTTTGTCTGGGTATTTTATTGGTGTGAAGACGATTTAATGGTGCTATTATTCCATCTTAACCAGAATCTGAAACCTTCAAATATTTAAAAATCGATATGATGAATTTTCTACAGAAAATAATACATTTTATATTTTCACTTATCTAATGTAGTAAATTTGAAAGTTCTCACCATGAAGGTGATAGATACATTTAACCACTGTACACAATATCTGTATCTATCTATCTCTATATATCAAAACGAATATTTCATTGTAACCCACAAATGAATAGTACTATGACTTGATAGTAAAAGTTAATTAAATTTTTGCCATAAATATTTTTAATGTTTGGTAATTTTATGTATGCTTTCATGCATTTTGATCTAATTTATTCAAGCCATTCCTGTTGCCCCTGTTACCCTCATTACTTTTTCCCTGTGTTTTAGCTGCTTTTATTTTTGACCCCTCAGAGCTAAAAATATACCTCCTGTGTGATCCAGCTCTACTGTCCTTGGCCATGGAACAAAAGGACTTCATCATATTAGGTTTGGGATGCCTGTTGATTCCTACCTGCTCATTGACACAATAGACAGGGAGTGGAAACAAACTAGATGTCCACCAACTGATATATGATAATGAATATATATTATATATATATATATATATATATATATATCATCCAGCTGAAAAAGAAAAATGAAATTCACAAATTTTTTACATCAATGGATGAAGCTGGGTGAGGTAGCACAAATGCAGAAAGCCAAATATCGTGTATTCTTTCTCACATATAGATGCTAGATTTGAATATTTGTGTGTGTGTGTGTGTGTGTGTGTGTGTGTGTGTGTGTGTGTGTAAATTACAGTACCCAGAGAAGCAGGAAATGAATATGGGGACACGATGGCCAGGATTTCAAGAGGGGGGCTAGAGTACAGGTGGCATCAAGGGGACGGGGATATAATAGAACAGAAGGAAATGAATGAGATTGGAAATGAAAGTGCAGAGTAGAAGAGTGGGCATAGAAAGGGATAAATAACACTAAAGACCTTTGAAAATGAGAGAATAATGGCTGGGATTGATGAAAGTAATAAACAGTTAAAAATGAAAAATAGCTTATATAAACCTACTACCACAAAAGCTTCCTAAAATATATACATACAAAAAAGTGTTTAAAGAAATTATTCTAAAACAACAACAAAGCCTTCTCTAAATACTATAGGCTATAAAATAAAAAGTCCATCATCTATTTTGGAGTTGTTGTTGAGATAAGTCTCTTAGACCCTCTGAAATATTATAGACTATTGCTAGTATCTTCCAGATATTATTAAGAGTCTATTGCTGGAGATATCACACACATGACTCATAAGATGGAGAAACAAAGCTGGCACGATAGGAAGCTCTAGAAGGTGCTAAGCACATTAAAGGGGCAGAAATAAGCAATGGTCTTACTCTGCTTGAACTTTGAGTATCACAACAAAACTTTAAAAATATTTTATGTGTATGGATGTTTTGTCTGTCTGAACATATATGTGAGCCATGTACATGTCTGGTTCCCCAGGAGACCAGAATCGGGCCTCCAAGGATCGTCTGTTACTGGAGTCACAGATGATTGTCAACAATCATGAGGGTGTTAGGAATCAAACTTTAATCCTCTGGATAAACAGCCTTTAACTCTTGACTGGCTGAGTCATCTGTCTATATCCTACAACAAAACATTAAAAATATTTATAATAAAACAGTTAATAGTTGGAAAAATAGTTAAGATCTCCTGGGTAAACTGGGAGGGGAACAGTAGAGAGGGGATGGGGTTGGGGAACATGAGATATCAAGAAGACCAAGTTGGGGGAAGATCAGAGAGAGAGAACAATGAAAGAGATATCTTGATAGAGGGAGTCATTATGGGGTTAGGGGGAAACCTGGTGTTAGAGAAATTCTCAGGAATTCTACAAGGATGACTCCAGCTGAGACTCCTAGCAATAGTCAAGAGGGTATCTGAACTGACCTTTCTCAAGGTCAATAAAATGGGTGACTACCTTGTCTTCATAGAAGCTACATCCGGTAACAAATGGAAACAGATGCAATACCCACAGTCAAGCACTGGGGTGAACTCATGGAGTTCATTCAGTTAAAGAAAAGGAGGAAGGGCCACAGGAAGCGAAGAGAAAGGGGCAGGGTACGGGACCATGAGTTAGTGGCAGCTCAAGGACTATGGACTGACAGCTGGAAAACCTGCATGGGCCCAAACTAAGTCCTCTGAATGTGTGTTACAGCAATGTGACTTGATCTGTTGGGGGGTGGGATCTGTCAGGGCACCAGAACCTATCTCATGGGCATGAACTGACTTTTTGGAGCCCATTACCTATGATGAGATACCTTGCTCAGCCTTAATACATAGGGAGGGCCTTGGTCTTGCCTCAACCTGGTATGCCAGACTTTGCCGACATCCCAGGGAAGACTTTACCCACTCTGAGGGGTGAATAAGGGGTTAAAACAAGGGGAGACAGGAGGAAGAGAAGGATGGGGGAGTAACTGGGATTGGTATGTAAAATGAAAAAAAAATTTTAAAATAACAAAATAGTTGTTCTAGAAGCGTTAAAGAGTACACAAAACTGAAAACTTTAGTTTTCTCTTTGACTCAGAAGAATTAGTGGGTTTGGTATTTTCAGCCTGTGGCCTACAGGTCATATGCATTCAAGGATAGGTATAAACATGTATAAATGTAGCCCAGAACAAAATCACAGATTTACTTAAAGCATTATGAGATTGTGTTAATGTGGGTGTGTGTGTGTTTGTGTGTGTGTATGTGTGTCACATTTGCACGGCTATGAAGAGTAAGCTTTGTAGATGGCAACTTCATGTCATAACGTCAAAAAATTGGCCACCCCTAACAGGTCTTCCTTTTTTTCTGGGGAGCCACAAATCACATATATTTTCTACATGTGCACTAAAGGCCATCATGACCATTTGAATGAAGACACAAGTTCTACTTTTGAATTTGAATGTAGCACAGTACATCTTGGCCTCCCATGAGTCTGGCATCTAAAGTACATCGCTTTCTCTTTAGCTAATAATTTAGAATGTCTTTACTAAAACCTCTTTTCCAAATATTAAATTATTAATTAATTACAATCTAGATTTTTCTCAAAACTTCGTTAAGTAGTTAGATAGCTAAGAGTTTAATGGCCATATTAGCTGCCTTCCCCCAGACCTAAAAACCCCATTAACGAATTAGATTACATGTGGGAAAACCAAAGCGAGCAGTGGTCTCAACTGCAAAACACTTCTGCTTTTGGTAAAGATTTCCGGTGTGTGCATTTCTTGCTTGAGCAGCATTAAATTTTGCTAAGAACAGAGTTACGAACATTATTAGCCAGTGTTATCAACTGTCTCTCAAATAAGTCTTCACTATCTTTGTCAACAACAGTTTCTTCGGAAAAAAAAAGTCAAATCAAGTGAATTATATTTTTGTTTGTTATAGACAAAGGAAAAAGGAAACTAATGTGTTTTTCCTGTACATTAGTATCTCAAAGATTTAAGACAAATCTGGTACCTAATTATGTAATCTTCTTGTCAGGTCCACAGTGACAGTATCACTATATCATGTAAGATCGTCTCTGCTAGCTATCTACGAAATTAGCTCCACTCAGAAATCATGCATACACAACATGATGAATACCAATTTCAAATGTAAACTCTGGTATTTTCTGGCAAATAAAGAATAATGACATTATCCTTAAGTACTCTTTTCACCATTTTATTTTCAATTGTTCCATTACAGGGGCAAACATCAATCTTTTTTTCTTATCATAATTTACTTTTGCCAACATGGAAATACACTCTTTGTTTATTTTTACCTGGATTTTTTTATTTACTAATTACTTTGCTGGCTTGATCACAGTCTTTCACTTTTCTCAAACTAACTTATAACATTTTCTCAAAGTAATTTACAACATTACTTATAAATATTTTAGCTTGTATATAATATGTTTGCATTTGGGATTAACTTTGGCTTAGGTTTTTGTATCTTTATCCCTGTCTTGCAAAAATCAATGAAGAGTATTAGTGTTTTCTTTTCTTACTTTGCTGTAAGTCACTAGTCTTGAATCAATGTGCATATATGGTTTTCTTTTTTGTGAAAATTCAATCTATCACTCATTAAAACATGTGTTTTGATGACTGAATATTCTGTCACTTCTAGTTTTCCATGTTCTTGCCCTATATGTCTCGTTATTAAGAATATTTTTTGTTTTGTCAGCTTTATTTTATTTTTTTAGGCATTTTCTTATGTTTGTTTCAATGCAGCTAGTTTTCATTGTGTTATTGAAGTATTCTGATTTTCTTTATATTATTTTACACTAAGTAACTTAAAACAAAGTATTGGTATATAAAAACATTTAACCTTTAATAGAAGCCTGTTTTTTTTTTATTTTTGTTGTAACATTTCAAGTCTCTTCTACACAAACTTTGTACTTTGAATTCTAAGGAACTCTAAAGAGGAAAAGCTATATTTAATTCATAGGAATTTCCAGTGTCATAATTCTGCCATTCTAAAATAGCCAACAAATTTTGAAATTTAATCATAAGATTTTATTGTTGCAGAGATGATAAAAGTATTATTGTTAATAGATTTAAAAAGAAAGATCTTTTAGATTAAAAACCACAAATAGCCTCTTAATTATATATAAGATACTTAATAAGTAATATGTAGGTAATTATATATAATAAGATAATTAGAGTTTCTTTTTAAAATAATTTTATTGAATGCATGAGATTTTACGGCCTTTTTCATATTTCCATATGGTGCTTATACGGGGACAAGGAAGACTAAGGGGTCAATCCAAAAATAGATATTCCTGTCAACTAAAACATCAGTCATTTCTATAAACACACAATCTTAAATACTGATTAGAAAGCACTTTAAAAGGCATGTATCTTGTTATTTTTCTTTCCTTTTATCTTCCTTTCTTTCTTTATTTTTATTATAAAGTATAGGCTGTCCTTGAGCTTGTAATCATCTTCCTCCGTCTGTGTTCTGAGTTCTCAAGACAACATCATTCTTTCTAGTGCAGTTTAAATGACATCATTTCATTTCCAGTCATACTTTGCTCCCATAACCCTCACACACATGCAGATATCCTTACACAGATGATATAGTGCTCACCCCATCCTGTCTGGCAAAGCAACTCTGATTCTACATACAAAAGAAGTAGGTTGAACTCTGATCTTTTATAGACTTTCTACAAGAACTTTTATTTCCAGATATTTTACACAATGTTTAACATGCTTCCTTAGACTACCTGCTGAATGAACGATATTCTGGATAAAAATTGAACTGTAGGCAAATAGCCAGCTTGTTCATCATGTAGACATAAACTTAAATCTCACTTCCTAAGAAAGGTTCTTTGCAAACTGCCAAACTATAGTAGTTGCTCTATATAATATTTGTATATTTTAAATTCTAATCTTTTCATTAAAACTTATGAGCCAATAATTTCCTGTTTCTCTAAATATTTTGATTGTCATTTCTAAGAATCTATTCTCTACAGCAACATAAAAAAATAATGGAGGTAGAATCTTGATCTCCTGTTTATTATATACCTCTTGCATACAGAACAGAATCTTATAGAAACAGTGTGCTAAATTATGAAAGGGTTGCAAGATTTTATCAAGAATAATATTAAAAGCAATGGTTTCAATCTCCTAGGTATTGTGGAAAGAGAATATTAACAATGTCAATAATGGTTAGTTTCCTTTTATACAATTAGTACTACCTCTCTATATTTTCATCACTTGTTTTTTGAATGGACATGAAAATTGTTTAAATGATCAGTAAACAATTACTATTATAAGTTAGTATGACAATTAACTTTGTACTTTGAGTAATTTCAAGAATTATATACAAAAGCCTAAGTGACAGATCTTAGAAATAAGTGTGTTTAGGGAATTAGAAAACAGCACTTGTGTAACATGGTGTGAGAGAGTCAGGATCAGAGAGTACAGACAGAATTTTTGTCCCATCCAGTTTCACAACACCTAAATCCGAAATAAACACACAGAGGCTTATGTTAATAAATATATATTGTTTATATATTTATTTATATTTTATATATTTTTATTATATATTGTATGTGTTTATATATTTATATATTATATTAATAAATAATAAATAATAATAAACTGTTTGACCTATTGCTCAGGCTTCTTACTAACTAGTTCTTATGACTTAAACTAACCCATAATTCTTGTCTATTTTTAGCCATGTAAAAATTTTACAGTAAGGCATTCTCATCTTGCCTCCTCTGTCTCTGACTGGTGGCTGATTATCTGCCTTTCCTCTTCCAAGAATTCTCTTACTGGTTGACTCGCCTATATTTCTTTCCCAGCTACTGGTTAATTGAAATTTTATTAAACCAATTTGAGTGACAAACCTTTACAGTGTACAAGACCATTGTCCCATAACATTTCCCCTTTTTTTCTTTTTAAAACAAAAACCCTGAATCGAATCTCTTTTGTTCAGCTTTTTCCAAGCCATTGTCCATAACAACTTGTAATCAACAAGCTAAACAAAAACAAACATTTATAATTTATTTTTTGAAAATGTGGGTATAGTTTTCTAGACTACTTTCTGCTGATAAGGGTACTGGTAATCTTAGGGGGACCCAAAGAAAATTTAGGATCATGGTCAGGTCCTGACTGAAGTATTCTGTGATACTTTATCATCTCAGCGTACAGCCTTGAAGATGTTGAAGAAATCAGAAGAAATGCAACAGAGGTGCTCTTAAACATTGGATCATCTGGGCCATCTGACACATTGAAGATTTTTCAGGGGCTCTTCCTTGATCTAACTTTATATTTCTTAACCAAGCCTCTCATTTCCTGTGGAAACAAAAGTAAAACCTCTTTTCTCAAGTAACATATCTTTTTACTTAAATTATGAAGTCTGGGCATTTTCAAATATATAGGTTAGATTAATCTAGCAGCATTTATGATCAAATGTCTTTTAGTAACTGTTACTCCTTCATCAGCAGTCAAGCAATTCAAAGACAGCACAATTACATTCAATGAACATGATGGGGGCTGGCTTGTTGGAGTTTCTGTCCTGCCCAGGCCCCCAGCTGTTTAGTCCCAGAGAAAAATCACACACAAATCTCTGTAAGTTATAATGCTGATTGGCCCATTAGGTCAGGCTTCTTACTGGCTAACTCTCACATCTTGATTAACCCATTTTTCTGATCTATGTTAGCCATGTGGCTCAGTACCTTTTTCAGTGGAGCAGCTCACATCCTGCTGCTTTGGTGATCTATGCAGGAGTGGGAGGAATCAGCTTCCTCCTCTCCAGAATTCTCCTGCTCTCCTTGCATCATTTCCACTTCCTGTCTAGTTTTCCCACCTACACCTCCTGCCTGGCCAGTCAGCATTTATTTAAAACATGATTGACAGAATACAGACAATTCTCCCGCACCAATTCAATATCCAGACTCTCTGTGCATTTTCTGTCTTTATATGGCTTTGTTTTTTACACTATTTCATTTTTAGGACTTTCTCTAGTCTTTTTCTGGTCTCTCCCAAGCATATATATGTTTTTAACACACTGAGAACAATTTAGACCTTTGTTCACCTGAATCTGTCTTTATTGTATTTCATTTTCTTTTTCTTACCACATGAGTCTTTAATTTTCTAAGTGGTATGGCTATGATTAAAGCAGCAGCTTTGCCAGCTGACTCTGCCCATTTGTTGGCATCCTGAGAGTTTAGGTTCATGGTGAAAGTATTGGCCAGAGCCATGTTTATTGTCACAACTCTGCAGAGTTCCTAGGTCCATAACACCACCAAGAAGCATGCTGCTGGCTGCTTATAAGCTCCATATAAGTGTTTGTTGGCAGGGCCTCTTAAAAGGCTGCCATGCAGTTTTGGCTGCTAATGCTGACTCAGGAAGTCTCTCTTAATGGAGCCTATTAGAGTAAAGACGGTTACCAAGAAGTTGCACTTGATTCTGTTCTTGTCTATCTAGAATCCTTTATATAAAAAGCTTTCTCAGGCTTTATGTGGAAATTCTCACCAAACGTTTGGTTGCTATTTGTAGATACAAGTTTCTGTCCCACCCTATCCTGAATCCATTCTGTCCCAAATAAATGCATAGAGGCTTATATTAATTATAAACTGCTTGGCATATTGCTCAGGGTTATTACTAATTAGCTCTTACAACTTAATTTGATTCATAATTCTTTTCTATGTTTAGCCATATGGCTCAGTATCTTTTCTCATTAATGCTTTTTCATTTTGCTTCTACTTCTGACTGCTGACTGACTCTCTGCCCTTCCTCTTCCGAGAATTCTTATTCTGGTTGTCCTGCTATACTTCTTGCCTGGCTACTGATCAATTAGTATTTTACTAAACCAATATGAGTGACTAATCTTTACAGTACAAGATTGTTGTCCCACAGCACAGACTTCCATCTTAAAGATATGGGACCTAACTGGAGGACACTGAGAACATCAACTGTAAAGAAAATCTCCTTGTAATTCATTGACTTCTGCATAGAATGTCAAGAGAGGGACTAGACAACAGGAAGTTCTAAGTAAGGACTAAGAAATAGAACAATATTCTACTACTCAGATCTGAACTAAAGAGTTCCCATCATTTCAAGATCACATTAGCCAATTTCTTCAAAATCAAGCCAGAATAACATGCAATCCTTTACAAATATTTTCCATATACTAAATGGATGAGTTAAATATTACTACATGCATGACTTGGAGTCATTACTTTAATGTTCTAAATTTCAAGTTCTCTCATTCTGGTGAAAATTAATACCCTCTTCATTGAACTGGGATGGGAGGTTGTTACAATAATCTGTGGAAGAAATTCAGTCTAGAAGCCTTGGGTTAATAGTGACCATATTAGTATTTATTCCTGCAATTATTAACTCTTTTTCAAGATGTCATTACCTAATGGGCTGAATAACGATCAGGTAGGGCATTTATGCCATTCTTGGAAGGAATGGAGATTTCAGAGTGTAGAGAACTGAGTACAACTGAGTACAACTGAGTCCACCTGTTATTTCTTGTGCTAGGTACTCACTGAAAAATCTGAAAACAATTTTCTCAGAGACTTTCAGATTTCAGGGAAAGAAGGTCGAGCTTAAAATATGGACTCACACATCTATCTTATCCATTATTATTCTCCATGGAAGCAGCAAAAGGCTAATACTTGGATATCAAAAGGCAAATAATACTAATTAAAACAATCTGAGATGAATTATTTCTCCACAGGTTCAGAAGAAGCCAAGGTCTTACTCATTGATAGATCTGTAGAAACCTCTTACCAAAACATTTTACACACTGACTACCGAACAGTTCTGGTTTAAGATCAAGTTTTTCTTAGAGTTGAATATGGAATATAAATAATCATGTTTTCCAAAATATTGAATATTTTTCTGTATTTATGAAAAGACTGCCACTACAGTGATTATAAGGGAGCTGTATTTCATGAAAAGTGTCATTTTGCTAAAAATGTAATTTATTAAATTCAAACCAAAAGGAAAAATTTAAAGGCATATGGTAACGGTCAATATTTTCCTGCAGGGAATTTATGAAAATGTAAGTTGTACTGTGACCAAAAAAAATATTCAAATGTATGGATCTTCATTTAAAATGATAATCAAGAAACTGATTTTAAATAATTATTATTTAAGGAAAGAAAAAGAACAATAATAAATGGACATGAATTTTTACCTATAGGAACAATATTTATTGATGTATACATGGTCAAGTATAAACTAAAGTTTTTAAAAGGTAAGGAACAATTAAAGGAAAGAATTTAAATATGAAAAGTAATAAATCAAGACATTTCTTTCTGATTTAATTTTTTCCCAATTTTAATTAAGAGTTCTCAATATCAAAATTTGGAAGAAACTATATTGTATGTGAATAAAATATGACAAATTTATCTTACTTCTTAAGCTCAGAGCTAATTTATCATCATTAAAAACACTACCAGTTTGTCAAACTACACTTCCGAGGATGGATGGCAGCACATAATTGATTTAGTTATTGCAGTCTTTGGGAGTTTCCTGGAGGACATGTCAAAAGTGATCTCACAGAATACATTAGAGAAACCTGAACTTCCTCAGTCCTGAGGAACTGGACTATATGGGATCCACAAGGACTTCTCCAAGTGTGTATTTCTGCAGCTGTTGATAGAAACATAAATTTCACTACAGTCAACAATGAGAAATGAGATATTTTGACCAAGATATATCCTGTTCCACTTTGTAGCAAATACACAGTGTACAGTCTTTGTGTAGGTCTAAATAAGAGCAATCCAAACCCAATACAAAACTATATACATTAGGAAAAGATATCAAGCATAAAATTACAACCAACACAAACAGTATCAAGCAAGGAGCATATGATAAATGTTTTAATAGACATTCTATTCCAAAGAGTCTAAGTCTCGTATCAGAAATAGGTTTGGCTAAACCATAAGAGGATAGCAACTATGAATATCTAATCTTCAACTCCATCAAAGGCCTGAGAAGGGAGATAATATTACTTGAGTAGTCAGAAAGTGCAATCAAGCATCTTTCAAAGCAAGTAGTCTATGACAGAGAAAATTGGCTACCTGAGCAATCACCCAAAGTCTCATTTGCAATGTTGAAGCAACCCACTTTGGCTAAGGCCTAGCATAACTGACAGACCATTTTCAGAGGCAGGAAAATTTTCAGAACCGTCTTATCCTGGCTTGGCAAGGTTTGGCAGTTCTTTTCCTTGTGTCCTGCTTATCCAGTCTAAGACTTCACTATCAGAATATTAAATAATCTGTAAACAAATGTGCAGCAAATGAGGACAATGACCTCAAAATGTAAACAATGTAAAAGTATCTTGATCAGAGGTAAGAATAAGAATAATATATAATGCAACATGAAAATATATCCTAAAAGTTGTATCAATATACAAAATGTCCTAAACAGTGGTAAAATATGCATGTATACAATCCAACAAAATAACTTTGCATAGGTGTATAAATATTATAAACAGAAATCACAAATATAATTTGAACTTGTATCACTATACAGAAAACTACACCAATGTATATTATCCATAAATAATAGCTCATAAGTATTCACTGTATTACCCACTATTATTATTAGTGTAAATAAGTTCACACTAAATTATCTATTATCCCATTTGATTTTTTTTCGCTCTTTCTTTTTTCTTTTTTTTTTGAGCCCCAAAATAATTTTCACCCCAACCCTCTAACTTGTATGAGTAATAATCAACAACCCTTAAAGGTATTTCCAACACTGAAGACAAACTTTGTTGTGAGAGGGGACATTGTCTTGTAGAATTGCTTCCAGTTGTCATGGGGGGTAATGTTCTTTTTATGGTGTCCTGTAAAAGTAAGGTGATGGTTAAATTTGAAGATTACTGTCTAGTACAGTTGCAAACACCTGTAAGAGAGTTCTTTCTTGAATGAATTATTTGAAGTGGAGAGATCCAGTCTAAATATAAATCTTTTGAAGTGGAAAGATTCCTCTTAAATCTAGTCCACACCTTCTAGTGGTAGCCTATATAAAGGACACAGAAGAAGGAAGCTTCTACTCTGCCGTTTTCCCATTGTCTTGCTGGGGTTTTAGTATATACGGAAGACCAGCTGAGACCTCCAGTCTTGTGAACTGAACAACTATCATATTTTTGGACTTTTCATCATGAGACAATCACTGTTGGACTACTCTAGAAAATCCTGTATATATACACGTGCATACATACATTATATATATGTAATATATATAATATAAATATATATATATATTTCTTTTGTCCAGAGAACCCTGACTAATATTGTAGCAATTCATTAGGAGATCATATAAGTATGCATGACTTAGGTAACATGTACAATGTAATATGTATAATTGTATTGCTATATTTTTATAAAGGAGTATAAGCACAATTTATTTATTTGCAGAATAATCTCCAACAACACACAAGTAGTATTTCAAGGTGGTCTTATTAATTCACATTTTCTTATGACTTATGATACATGTGATGTCATTAGAGACAAAAATTTTCAGTTCTGTAATAATCTTTTGTTTTTTTTCATGCCATACACCAATGACAAGAGTTTTTCAATGTGGCAGATGATTGCAATTCATACAGTTCTGGGTACTGGTACAAGAAGATTTAGCCAAGTCCATTCTTTTGAGAGAGATCTTTTATTCTACATTGAAGATAACCATCTTTTTGATATCGTAGCATAGTAGAAAGATGGTTGAATACAATTTTTTAGAAATTCATTAATCAATTTCTGAGAATACCTCCTTCATAATTTAATTTATTGACAGGTACCAGTTGAAAGTACCACCATATTAGTAATTAAGATTCCAGAATACGAATTGCAGATGATATAATACAAATTTTGTTAGGCACTTTATGCATGTTTAAGATCTATGCTCAGAACAAAGACCTGAAATAAAGGTTCTTTCCATAATACATTCCAAATAAACTTGGTAGAAATTGAATGCATGTTGCTATTCTCAAGCATGTAGTACACTGATAACTGCTGATACAACAAGGGAAGACACTTAAGTAAAGGAAACTCTGCTTATAGTGAAGCTGGAATTCTATTGATGATCCTACTTCTTGTACTTTGCGCAGCTTGCTACTGCCTAGTATTCAAATATTCTGTAACAAAAGTTACCAGTATTACTATCTACCCCTCAATTACAAAACAATGCATAAGGCAATCCACTATTTAAAAAAAAAAAGAGGCTTGTTTCAATGATGCTTTTGGAATTTCCAGTCCCTTAACAACTGACCCAAAGGGCCCAGTACAAGGGAACAGACCATAGCAAAGAGGCAAGGGCTTATTGTGAAGAACGACTATTGAGATCCTATCAAGAAAGAGGGAAAAGAGTTAGAACCAGGACAACTTTGCAGAGTATGTTCCCACAGAGATCTAAACACTTCCTGGCAAGTCCAACATTGCAGCATTCCACTCTTTCAGTGGGTCTGTTCTTACTACCATCCCAAATGAGCTGTCATTTCATAGGTCTGTCGCAGACAGGTAATATCTAGGCTTTAGCTGGAAACTGGGACAAATATGGGTTTAATTTTTATTTTGCAGAAATTACAGTTAGGCATCTAATTATTTCACTTGAAGAAACCCAAATCTTTTATGAAGCCCTCACTTTAAAAAGGAAGCGTTCAATACAGCTTCTGTTTTGGTTTTGTTAGCATAGATCTAATTTACGAGACTATTACTGAAACGTAAGGTGAATAAATTGCTTCTTTTTTACTTTTCAAAAGACATTGCAAAGGTGATTTACATAATTGAAATTCTATATTTATAACTACAGATGTGCCGCAAATTTTAGGGGAGCAGCCAGACTGTGAAAACTCTCACCAGTTTCAGGGAAAATAAGGTTTATACAAATTTTCACTAGTTCCTACACAAATAAAGCTATTTTAGGAACTGAGAGAAGTAGAAGATCTTTCACTTCAAAGCCCATGCAAAGAACCCAAATTTTGTCTTAAAAGAAAAGTCAAATGTAATAGCAAGAAAACAAAAAGGTTAAAAAGTTGTTGCCAGCCTCGTTTTCTTTGAAATGCATCTGATAGATCACATGCCAAGCCTTTTAACTTACTGAAGTCGAAATTTTCTTTCTTTGCCTTGTTAGCACTGGTGTTTTATTTGTTTGTGCCCACTGTTACATTTTTCTTAAAAAAGACATCCTGTACAGGAGGTATTGAATTTGACAAGTGAAAACTGATGATGGAATATCTAACTCATTCTCATTAAATCATTTGACTTTCCATGTTGTTTCTAGAACAGGAAGAAAGCTGACAGACTGAGTTCATTATAGGGACAGCATAAGCAGTCTAAAAGAATCTGATATGCTTTCCTCTAATTTAATTATTCTCATTGTGTTATAAAACTGGATTTTTCCAGTTATTTTTAGTATATAAGAAGAAATAAAATGTGCTAATTTTACTGACATACTATTTTTCCTTTTGGAAAATTAGGTCAGTATTATGGATATTATGGATTAAATTCTGTCCCTAAAAAAATTCTGAATTCTTAAACTTTGTTTGCCAGATTGGGACTTGTTCGTGAGCTAAGACATTGAACATATGACTACTTATGTTCAAATACCATAGTGTAGCAAGGTCTACCTCAATCTACTCTAACTGGTGTCTTGTAAAAAGGGAACTGATAATACATGAAAAAGTTTGGAGACTCATTGGTACAGAGAAAATGGTCCCATGAATATGTGGGGAGGAAATGGAATTAGGTTGACACAGAACACATGGGGCTACATGAAGGGAAAGACAAAGACAAATGAGGAAATCATTGCCAAGAGTCTCACAAGGAATAAATAGCCTTGCTGGAAACGTAGCTCTGGGTTTTAATCTACCAGAAGTAGGAAGCAATAACCATTCATTACTATAAAGCATGAGGGGCCAGCTTGTTGGGGTTTCTGTCCCGCCCGGTACCCCACAACCGGCAAACCCCAAAGAAAAAAGCCCCAAAGAAAATCACACACAAAACTCCATAAGATTATAAACTGATTGGCCCACTAGCTCAGGCATCTTGTTAACCCTTGTAACTTATATTAACCCATTATTATTATCTATGGTAGCCATATGGCTTGGTACCTTTTTCAGCTGTCAGCTTACATGTTCCCTCTTCGGTGGTCTGCACAGGAATGGCGGAGGGAGCTTCCTCCTCCCTACCCTTATCCTATTCTCATCGCCCCACCTCTACTTCCTGTCTGGTTGACCCACCTATACTTCTGGCCTGGCCAATCAGCATTTTATTAAAATACATGATTGACAGAATACAGACAATTCTCCCACACCACATGACAATTGAGGCAGCATCTTATTGTAGATCCAAGAAACTGATTCAAAGGGTAGAACGAATTTCTAGCTTGCATTCATTGACTTCAATTGACTATTGAAGAAGATCTGACAAAAATTATCATGAGCACACAGCTACCAGATATTTTCCCTGAACAGTCATTAATCAACTCCATGGTGAGTATCCTCAAATGTCATATAAACAATTGAGCATTTTACGTGAGTGTGTGTGTGTGTGTGTGTTTATTCATGTTTGTACATATATATATATATATATATATATATATATATATATATATATATATATAGGTTGTAAGTGTGGTGTGGATGTGGGTGTCTAAGAATTTCAGAGTCATTGTTGGTTGTCTTCTATTATTCATCTCTACCATATCTTTTGAGATGATATCTTTCAGTGAAGCTGGATCTTATCAATTCAGTTAGATTAGACAGCCATCAAACTCTAGAGATTCTTCTGTCCCCATCTCCTTAGTGCTGGAGTTTCATATGTACAAGGACAAATTTGGTAGTTTTTTTTTTAAAAATGTATGTGATAGGTATTTAAATTCATGCCCTTATATTTGTATAGTGAGCACAACACTAACTAGGCTACTTTGCTAGTTTGCTAGCCCCAAATTAATACTCTCTCTATCTCTGAATTTATTTTGCATTAGAAGCAGCAATTCATAATTTTATGTTATATTCTTCTAAGTATGTGTAATGCAAACACACATATGTTTATGCCTTCACAACTATCATCCTGTCCATGATCATAACTATAGCCTTAACTCTCCCAACTCTGATTTGATTTCTACTTATACTATCATATCATATGCAAACAACACTTATAAAGAGATTGACTGATCAACACATGGGAAGATATTAGTTCATCACATCCACCATCAGAGTATTTGTGAGCAGATCCATAGACATTCAAGTTTTACTTATGGATTCATCTGAAGATATCATTTCACTTTTGAGATTTAAAAGCTCATCTTAAGTTGGTGTGGGAGAATTGTCTGTATTCTGTCAATCATGTTTTAAATAAACGTTGATTGGCCAGGCAGGAAGTGTAGGCAGGAAAGACAGACAGGAAGTAGAAATGATGCAAGGAGAGCAGGAGAATTCTGGGGAGGAGGAAGTTGATTCCTCCCACTCCTGCCCAGATCACCGAAGCAGCAGGATGTGGGCTTCCTCACTGAAAAAGGTACTGAGCCACATGGCTAACATAGATCAGAAAAATGGGTTAATCAAGATGTGAGAGTTAGCCAGTAAGAAGCCTGACCAAATGGGCCAATCAGCTTTATAACTTATAGAAATCTTTGTGTGATTTCCTCTGAGACTAAACAGCTGGGGGGCCGGGCAGGACAGAAACACAAACAAGCAGGCCCTCTCATGTTACATTAAGTTATTTTTAATCAATAAGATTTTCTATTTGGTAGGAAGAATGAGAAACTTTATATTGTTTTCTAAAATGTTTGGTCCTGACAGTTCAACAAAGTATTTAATGAGCTGCTCCAAAATGCCTACACTGGAAGCATGCATTAATCAACTCTCTGCTTCCTAACTTTCTATGCCTAGTGAGGAGAATAAAGTTTCTTTGAGATAATTGCTGTGGTTCCGGAAGATAAAACACCTCTGTCTATGAGGAATGCATTTGTTAGTGTGAACACAAAGATGCCATTAACAAAGAGACTCTACAGTACAGGGTCAAAAGTAGACAAAGTTTATTTCTGACTCAGATTTTGCTGTAGGTTGACAGTAAAGACCAATGTCTGCTGTTAGCCAGGACCCTAAATCTCCTTATAGTTTTCCTTTTGTAAACAATAATATTGTGGGACATATGTTCACTTTCCTAAGACTATGACCAAAATTAAAACTTGCCACTTATTTTCACATTCAAATGGCAAGGGATCAATTATATGTCCAAACCTAGTTAAGAAGATATAACAGGGTCCTCTGGTCAACAACTATATTTTGCTTTATAACTAACTACAAGGAAGAAGGGAAGAGAAGATGTAAGCAGACAGTATTAGTCTGATATAAAGATATGTTGTTATTATTGTAAATAAAACTGTATTATTATCTGTGAATAACTCAAATCACTTACTGTTAGATATTAAGCCTATAAAATCACCAATTTTCCATTCTGATTATTTGAATGAAAATTTTCATTCCCTTCCTGATACATTTAGGCATCCTTTCAACACTGTCAGAGACTATTTTTTAAAGTTTAATATTAAATTAATTTTCATTTGAACAGCCACTCAGAATACTACAACAATACTCAGAACTGAAAACAAAGATGTTGGCTATAATTTCATAACTTTATTGGAAGGACAAAAACAGGAACTGGGAAATCCAAAGAAACAACTGCAAAATTTTTTATAGTAGGGATTGTGGCCGTTTGAATGTAATTGGTAAGGTCATAGGGAAAGGCACTGTTAGGAGGTGGCCTTTTTGAAGTAGGTATGGACTTGTTGAAGGAAGTGTGTCACTGTGGGGGTGGGCGTTGAGGTTTATTTTTCTTCAGCTTCTCTCAGTGTCATAGTCAATTTCCTGTTACCTGTGATACAGGACACTCAACAACATGTCTGCTTGTATGCTGCCATGTTCCCTGCCATGATGATAATGTATTGAGGTTTTGAACTGTAAGTGAGTCATTCAAATCACATGACTTCCTCATAAGAGTTGCTGGGGCCATGGTGTCTCTACACAGCTATAGAAATACTAACTAAGACAGAGATCAATAAAGATGTTGGGAATTGCCGAAAAAAGAAGTTCTATGCAAAAAGAGTTCTCTACTTGCTTCATATTGTTCACACAAAAAGGTTGAGAGAAAATTTAGTATAAAATTAAGAGGCACAAGGACTCCAGAAACTTGTTTGGTCAGGAAATAAATTTGACAGTTATAGGACAGTCTAATTCCTGGTAGTATAATTTCTCTTCTTTTCATCATTGGCAAATACTTTCACAATGTCAGGAAATTAGAAATGTTCATCACTACATATTGCTGTGGGATAGTGCTTTTGTACACTGTAAAGATTTGTCACTTTTACTGGTTTAATAAAACACTGATTGGCCAGTAGCCAGGCACAAAGTATAGGTAGGGTGACCTGGTGTGTGAGATCCTTCTGTCTATGTGTTGCTTTTATTGGTTAATGAATAAAGAAACTGCCTTGGCCTGTTGATAGGGCAGAACTTAAATAGGCTGGGAAAACTGGACTGAATGCTGGGAGAAGAAAGGTGGAGGGGAGACACCATGGAACCACCACCAGAGATAACATGCTGAAACTTTTCTGGTAGGCCATAACATTGTGGTGATATATATAGATTAATAGAAATAGGTCAAATTAAGATGTAAGAGTTAGCCAATAAGAAGCTAGAGCTAATGGGCCAAGCAATGATTTAATTAATATAGTTTCTGCATGATTATTTCAGGTCTAAGCTAGCCAGGTGGCCAGGAAGAACAAGTGGCCTCCCTCCAACAGTGACCAGACTAGAGGAATTATGGGAAGAGAAGAAGAAGAGACACAGTCACCAGCCAGATGCAGAGGAAACAAGATGGGAATGCCTTACTGAGAAAATGTACCAAGTTACACGACAAAAAAAAAGAATTGTGGGCTAATTTAAGTTGTAAGAGTTAGTTAGTTATAAGCCTGATCTACTAGGCCAAGCTGTTTATAATTAACATAAACCTCTGTGTGCTTCTTTGAGACTGAATGACTGTGCGACCTGACTGGACAGAAGCTTCTGTCTACAACATATATTATCTTACAGTTCTATTGTTCACTTTTTCAATGCTCAGCAAAGCTGTTTCCTAGCAAACACTACAAATAGCTGCATCTGTTATTTTTGTTTTATTTCTCTAGATAAACTTCTTCCCAAAGTTGTTTCATTATAGATCTACATTTTAAAACAAAGAAAAGTTTGTATTGATTAAAAAGCTTGTTGGCTCTTGTTTTCAAGTATGTTTTCTGTTTAGGATTTTATAATATTTCTAAAGGTTCTTGGAGTTCCTTGAAATTAGGTTGTGAATGGCTACTGCAGTAAAAGGATTTGAACTACAGTTGCGGTAAATGAGTTTCTTTGATGACAGTCAGAGAAAAGCAAGTCACCATTTACACTTTTAAATTCTTCCACTGCATTTGCAGAGATCTCACCGGGAATAACTCTTTGCAGTTTCACGGAATCTGAAAGTATTTTCTTAGGTAGGATGAAGCCATCTCAAATTTGGCATAATAGTGACATTAAGGAACTGTAGAAAACATGAGTTTTAGAGAGATTCAGTTATGTTCTTCATAGGAAGTTTATGGAAACAAGCTAAAAGATGGTGACACCCTTGAAAGCAAAGCTAACATTAGAATGAAAATCCTGCATGTGCTTCTGAGTAACTCTTATCCCAGAAGTTAGGTTTATCCCACATGGCCTCTTCAAATTTCTAAGATTTATTCATTAAACCAACATCTTTTGATGTGACGGGGTTTGTCCTCAATGGCCAGCACCTTCATCTCTTTGCCTAAGTACTTTATGTGATGTCTTGTGACTATTCTAAAAATGAGTACAGCTCTTTGGAAATTTTTAAGTAGATCCTGGGCACAGCAGTATTCAACCATAAGGTTTCCAGTAGCCTTGGGTAACATAACTTTCAATAGTGCATTGTATTCTCTTTATAGACATCCTAGGAAGACTGAACATCATTCATCTGTACTAGTACCTTCTACATTTCCTGCTTAAGTCCACTTATCTTCTACATCCTGGATTCATCTTCCAAAGCACTTATCATCCTTAGCTCATGGAGGGTCCCATGGGAATGGAAGTCAAGACCAGTCTCAATCATTGAGCAGGCCAATAAAGCAATGAATATTGTTCTTTGTGGAGAGCTATTCTCCTGAACTCTGAGTGGTCAAACTAACTACCATAAACAAAGATCAAACTACAGAAAGGAAAAAGTCCTTTAAAACCAGAAATATGTTTCTCCCTTCAATATATTTTATTGGTGGGGAAACAGAGCTTCTTTAAAGGTGTTGGGGCTTACAGACTGAAAATATTCAAGTCAGTATATTATCTTGTTGGAGTGCTATTTCTGTTTGCTTCTGAGTCTTACATTAGCATGTATGACTACTTTCTGGTAAATGTAGGGATAGAAAATATTGTAAAGGATGAAATTACTGAAGGAAAATTACCCTTGACTGAATCTCCATTAGACAAATGTTACGTATTGATTTGTTTCTGTTGCGATGACGAAGCAATATAAATTTGGCAGCATGTGGAATAAAAGAGTTTATTTTGGCTTACAGTTCCAGAGGGATAAGAGTCCATCAGCATCATGGCAGAGAGACATGACAACAAGCAACAGTCATGGAATAGGATCAGGAAGATAAGAGATCATATCTTCAGCTGTAGTCATGATGAAAACAGATGAGAGAGAGAGAAAGAAGAGAGAGAGAGAGAGAGAGAGAGAGAGAGAGAGAGAGAGAGAGGTTGGCATGGGTTAATCTATGAACACCTGAACCATACCTCCAGTTAGGTGTCTTTGCCTACATCACCTCCACCCCAACAAAGCAGTGCCATCAACTAGGGACTGAGTCTTAAAATATTGAGCCCATAAGAAATATATCTAATTCAAATCACCACATTATGATAAAAAGTCAATACATAATTATATACAAAATTGTGTAATGCACAAATCCAAACTAGAATATGAAATTAGGAAGACAACATGTTACTATTTAGATTCCCAGGTCTGACTTCTGACTAAGCCTCTTAATGATTGGTGATCTGAAATGCTTGCTTAAGCATTCTGTCTCCAAGTCATCCTTTGAAAAAGGGAAACAATATTAGCACCCAGTTCACAGGCGTGTTGTGAGGATTCAAAAAGGTACTGCATATGAAGCAACTGGTTCATATTAGACTCAGTCTACCTCATCTCCAAAAATTATTGTTAGTAAATGGAAAGAAATAAGTTCTAGGCTTCAAGTTTTCTCGTTCTCATGTTGTCCACTCTGAGATTAGAGCAGTATCCACATATTCAATAATGGAGTGAATAACATTTAAATCTATTTTTCAGGTATAATTTTAGTGATGAATTAAAGGTTCTAGCCCTTCAAATGGCACACTGACAACTTCTTTCTCCTCAAGCAAGAATTTTTCCTGCATAATGAACAATAGAATAAAATTAATAATATTTTTCTTCCTGGTACAGTCTAGTGAAACTGGTTTATGTATGCTTTGTCTGCTTAAAAAACTAAGGATCTTAATCTTAAATTTATGCACAATTAGGAGACTCAAAGCTGAGGAAATTGCCGACCAATTGTAATACACATTTTACTGCTTAAATCTACCATGAAGGAGAAGAAAATGACCACAGTAAAACTTCTGCTCTTTAATAGAAATTGCCAGTAATACCTATTGGTCAAAGGGAACAACATTTCAGGTAGGAGAAAGAAATTTAAATATGTATTTTACAGCATAGCAAACATGTTCTATAGTAATGTATTATGCATTTGAAAATTGTTAGCAGTGTTGTTGAATGCTTTTTCATAAAATGTTAGATAGATAAGGTACTAGGTATGCTCATTAGCTGATTTTTCATAAAATTTACACGTATGTGGATATGCCATATACATATTTCTCAAAATATGCTATTGTAATCAACAAATATATTAAATTTTCATTTTTTCAGCTAAAATGCTATTTATAAAATTAAAAACTACAAGTAACTAAATCCACTGGGAGGAGATTGCACAATAAATGTTAATATGACCATGTGAAGTGGTGGCTTCTCATGAGTATAGTAGTTACTAGCATGAAAGATACTCTAGATAAATTGTTAAATGGTAAAAGCACATGACAAAGTATATTGTATATGGTGACAATTCTCTAGTAAAAATTCTGACATGGACAAACCCTAGAAAGAAACATTAACTATGCTACCTCTCAGAGGGCTGCTTTTGGAGCAATCTCACTGTATTTTGTAAATGTTTTCAAATTTTATGTATGGCCTATATATTCACTGCTGTTACTATGAATTTTTTATATTTTGATGATGTCATTATGCAAGCTAACAGTAATGAACGTAGAATAAATGATACAGCTGTAGCTACACTTTAAGTCCTCTCCCTCATCCCTGTATTTTATGAATAATACAATGCTTTTTTTTCCCTATGTTCATAATAGATTTAAAATTACTGTTTTTTTTTTTTTAAATTTCACTCTGTGTGGGTGACAGTTATTTGGCTGGGGCAGTCTGTGGAGCCTTTGGCAGTGGGACCAGTATTTATTCCTAGTGCATGAACTGACATTTGGAAGACCATTCCCCATGGAAAGATACCTTGCTCAGCCTAAATACAGGGAGGAGGACCTCTGCCCTGCCTCAAGTGATGTGACAGACTTTGTTGACTCTCCGTGGGAGGCCTCACCCTCTCTGAGGAGTGGATAGAATTGGGGAAGGGGTAAGTTGGGGAGAGTCAGAGGAGGGAAGGGAGAGAAACTGGGATTCGTATGTAAAAAAAAAATGTTTTAAATGAATTAAATTTTTAAAAAATCCTCTATAAAGAAAGATTTCTCTCTACTGTTATAAAAAAACATCTTAAGCAAAAGATTGCAACTTAGACAAAGAAAGTTTAGAATGCTTCCTGAAATTTATTCTCCATTCTGTTTTAATTAGAACAGGCTCAGGAGAGACATAAAAATAAAATTATTGACTCATCTGAAATTAAAGATTCTCATTGTGTTTTCATCAAGAAATATAGCATGACTCCCATTAAATAATGATTTTCCCATTTTAATTACATTAAATTCTGCCTTCCTAAATTCCCGCTGTCATTCTAATTAAAGGAAAATTTCTCATTTTCTGTCTTGTAGTCCTATTGGATTCAGTTAAAAACTTCCCCACACAGTTTTTCAAAAGTGTTTCACACTTTAAAGTACATGAAGTTGCTCTTCATTGAAAGAGTAATGAAATTCCCTCCAGTTGGTGTGAAAGATTTATTTATTTATTTATTTATCTATGATCTTACTTTAATAGTAAAAATCCTCAATTATATGTTATTAAAACAGAAACACCCAATTTAAAGCAACCACATCTTAACATAAAATTTCTTGTGAACAGCTGAAAAATTGAAACATGCTCTTTTTAACTTTTGATTGAAACATTATCATTATAAATATCTATGTCATGAGACTAATGTGCCAACTTATGCGACTTTGTTGAGTTGTAGATTCAAGGTATTAAGCTATTCATGACCGTAAGACATTATCAACTAGATCTGGCAGTAACAGCTGTAATTTTCCTTCTTAATCAATTTTGAAATGTACAATACATCATGACCATCTTTAACTCTACTCTTCTGTTAAACATCAAAACATACCCCCATGTTTAACTGCACCTTGGTACCCATTCACAAACGTTGAGCTTTCCTTCCTTTCTTACTGCTCTCCCAAGCCTACAGTGCTTGCTTTCTTGCTTTCTGCTTCCATGGAATCAAATCTTAGATTCCACATATGTGTGAGATCATGCCATATTTTTTTCTGTGCTTGGTTTACTTTCTTTGACATCCTTCAGGTTCTCCCATATTATTAGAATGACAGGATACCATAATATCATGGCTGAGTAGTAACCAATTTTGTACTTTGTTACAAGTTTGTGTCCCCTTAAGATTCATTGAATATCCTATCTGTAGACAATACTGCTGCAACAAACAGTGAAATAGAGATAACTTGTTGATACCATTGTTATTACCTTTGTTGTGAGTGCTAATGAAATCATCATACTGTATGGTAACTCTTACAGTTTTCAAGCATGTGTCATAATTTATTTCACACGATTGCACTAATTTGTATCCTTGTTGAGGTTATGTAAATGTTCTCTTTCCTTTCATACTCATGAGAACACTAATATTCTTCTCAAATATTTATATAATAACCATTCTTACTGAAATAAAATATTTCACTGTGATTTTTTAATTCTATGCTTATTAGTTTCATTGAGCACTTCCACATACATCTTTTCCATTTTTAATGTATTACCTTGAGAAATGTGGTATCAGGTCTTTTGTTCATATTTAAAATAGTTACTTGGTATTTTTCCATTGACTTATTTGAATTCATGTTATATTTATATTTGAGTTCATTTTATATTTCATGATCTGTACTTTACTAGATCTTAATTTTTAACAGTGTATGAACAGAAGATTTTATTCATTTATTGACATATTCTTTGTGGTGGTTATAATGAGAATGGCTCCTATAAGGATCATCTATTCCAATGTTTGATCCCCAGTTAGTTGAACTGTTTCAGAAGGATTAGGAGGTGTAGACTTGTTGGAAGAGGTGGGTTACTAGGGGTGTGCTTTGAGATTTCAAAGCCTGTGACTTTCCTGCTTATATCTCTCTGTGTCTTATGGTTGTAGTTTCAAAATTTGAGATCTCAGGTACTGCTCTAGTAAATTGCTGCCTGCCTTCTGCCATAATGGTCATAGATTAATGTTTTGGAAATGTAAGTACAAGTAAACTTTTTCTTCTTTTTTTATTGATTTTATTGAGCTATACATTTTTCTCTGCTCCCTTCCCTTACTCTCTCAAGCCTCTCCCATGGTTCCCATGGTCTCCGTGCTCCCAATTTACTCAGGAAATCTAGTCTTTTTCTACTTCCCATGTACATTAGATCCATGAATGTCTCTTGTAGGGTCCTCATTGTTGTCTGGATTTCTGGGATTGTGATTAGTAGGCTGGTTTTCTTTGCTTTATGTCTAAAAGCCACTTATAAATGAGTACATATGCATATGCTATTTATCTTCTTGGGTCTGGGTTACCTCACTCAGATCCATCCATTTGCCTGCAAATTTCAGGATGTCATTTTTTTTCTGCTGTATTGCTGTAGGAAGTTTTATAGCCAGCAGTCACCCATCCACTGGGACGTGGCCTCTTATACTATTTGTGCCAATGTAGAGGTTGCTTCCAGCCTCTTTTCAGGATGCAGGATTTGGTTTCTGATCTCTGTTCCAGCAGAGGATTCTGATTTGTGAGTATACCCCTAAATAATCGTCTTCATCTGGCGCCCACGTGGATTTGGAATTCACGCCTACCAGGTGGACGGCCTAAAGGCTTAGCCAGTTCACGGCCCAGACTGTCTCCCAACCCTGCCCACTTGGCTTGCTTTTACCTAATCGTTTTTGTTTTGTCTTTTTTTTATAGAACCCCACCACAGAAGAACTTACTATGAGCAATAACAGCGCAATTTCCCAAGTGTACACATGACTGCTACGTTCCCTGGCGTGGTTCCTGTGCAGCTTCTAATTTCTGTTCTCTGCCCGTGAGTTCTGGGTTTGGAATTGCTCCGTGTATGGAATTGATTTAATTGCTTTTAATTTGGCAAACAAAGCATATTTCTCAGTATTTAACAAGTACCAAGGTAGGAAACTAAAGCAGTTCAGAAACTACAGAAGCTCAGGACCATTCCTGTCAACACCACGACTCTTCAACCACAACATCTGCTGGACAATAAAGATTATAGTTTACTGGATCACATAACAGGTAATTAATAATTAATGTGGCAGATTACATTAATATTAAAACATTTAGTAACTTTTTTGCTAATACTATAGATTTTATTATGTGAGGCTTATATGGTTATGGTGATCCTTCAATTTATTGGGTATTGGGACTCAGTTTTTTCCTTCATATTCTATCATTGAGGAAGAATATGACACTTTTAGGAATGATCCAGTCTTTACAGATTAATAATGAACAGCTAGTTGTCAGGATTAATACCATCGAAAATCACAAGTTCCCTGAAAAAATTACTAACTATTAAAAAGGATAACATTAATTTGACAAACAAAATTGAATCCATATCTAAGGGTACTAAGAAGTAATTTGAAAGAATTCATACTACTGAATTTGACACTCAAAACTTGTTAAAAAGTTATGATAAGTAAGCAGATAGAATTTCTCTCCAGGAGAGCCATCTGCACACTATTCAACTAATGTCCAAGAATGAGATGTTATCTTTAAAGGAGAAAGTTCAGACCTTGGAATCACATGCACAGAATGATGACCAGAGGCTAGGTGCTTCAATGAAATCACTAGAAATATATACTGGCCAGGAGATTCAGGCTTTATAAAAGAAAATAGCAAAAAGATTTGAAATAATTGAGGAAATTATTGGAGCTGATGAACAGGGAAAGAAGGCACAAAGACAGGATTCAACATCATCAGGAGCTGTCAAAGATGACTTACCCAGGGTTTTAGCTTCCTACCCTGTAATCTACTCTGATAAAGCATCAAGTTCTAAAGACCCAAAAGGGTCCAAAAAAGGTAAATGATACTTATAGGAATGAGTGATCTAAAAGAAATTAAGCAAACTCTTGTAATTTATGGCTTGTATGCCACATTTGTTAGGGAGATGATAAAGAGGTGGTCTTCTAGCATCAAAACAATGGAACATGATTGGATTCAGTTAGTTTCAGCAATCCCAGATGATAGGCCTAAATTAATGTTTAGAATTTATTTCAGAGAAGAAGCAAAAATTTTAGAACAACAAGGAAAACCAAAAGGCCTTGAGACTTCCCAAGATCAAATTCTTGATTAAGGCACTTTTGCTGACCCACAGGTTCAAGCTCTTTACAATAAACAAATCTTACCCCTATGCCACAAAGCAGCCTTAAATGCTTGAGACAGGATTCAAGGACCATAAAACCAAATTAAATCATATACCAGGATTAAACAAGGCCAGAGAGAACCCTTTACTGACTTTTTACAAAGATTAACAAAGACTATACAAATAGGAGTAACAGACCCAGATGCTTAACAAGTATTTATTGAATCTCTGGCTTTTGAAAATGTCATCTTAGAATGCAAAAAGATACTTGGGCATTTAAAGGTTAGATTAGCACCTATGGATGAATTGATCCAGCATAAAATGAATTTGAGACATTTGACTATAATACTGAATCTTGGGTAGGAGAAGCAATTTCCAAAGGAATGAGGAGACATCAAAATGCCAAATGTTTTAATTGTGGTAGAATAGGACATCTGAGAAGGGATTGTAGACAAGGCATTCCTAGGAATAATATCTCCTCAGGGAATGGCAAGAATAGGAGGACTCAGCCTTCAGATATATGTAGAAGGTGTGGCAAAGGCCGACATTGGACCAATGAATGTAGATCAACAAAAAACAGACAAGGCAGCCTGATACCATTGGGAAACTCTTTGAGGGTTCTCTCACAGGCACCCAAGCAAAAAGTAGCCCAGTCATTCCCAGTAACTATGGAGGACATGTCTCACCAGGAAAATTAAAAAAAAAAATTCAGAGCCTTCTGTAAAAGACCATACTGTTTTAGATGATGGCATAAACATGGAGAAAAAAGTGAAAAAATTCCAATAGGAAATAGATAACATATATTCTGGCAGACTTCTATAAATGATCAAAGACCAAAGCTAAGAGTGTCTATAAATGGCCTTATAATTGTTGGTTTGATAGACACAGATGCAGATGTGAGTATCATTACTCCAGAATCTTGGCATCCAAATTGGCTTCTTCAAGATGCAGATGTTCAATTACTAGGAATTGGAACCATATCTCAAGTTAATCAAAGAACAAGATGGGTTGAGTGCATTGGGCCAGAAGGTCAAAGAGGAAAGCTGAGGCCATATGTGGCAATATTGCAATAAATTTATGGGGTCATGACCTGTTACAGCAATGGAATACCTAGATTAACATTTTTGCAATGGAAGGATATTATAAAGTACTATACACAAAGGTCACCAGCCATTCAGCTGTACAAGAACATAAAGCCACTTTATGTTGGCAACAGCCCTACCTATAAAATGGTTAACTGAGACGTCTATATGGATTAAGCAGTGGCCTCTAGATGAAGATAAGTTGCAGGCTTTAGAACAGCTGGTACAAGAGCAACTAGATGTTCATCATATAGTAGACTCAATCATCCCTTGGAATTTCCATGTATTTGTTGTAAAAAGAAATCTGGTAAATGGAGAATGGTGACAGATCTAAGAGCTATAAATAAGGTAATTAAACCTATGGACCCTCTACAATCTGAAATCTCTCGGCCATCTCTAATACAAAAAAGGATAGTCTCTTATAATTATTGAATTAAAAGATTACTTATTCACTATACCTTTACAAAAAAGGATAGAGAAAAATTTGCCTTCACAGTGCCTACTTATAATAATTCTCAGCCTACTAGGAGATATCAAAATGCTCAATAGCCCCACATTGTGCTAATACTTTGTAAGTCAGTCATTGAAAATAATACATAAGCAATTTCCTAAGTTTATAATTTACCATTACACGCATGACATTTTTCTACCAGATTCAAAGATAGTTTAGAAAGAATGTTTGAAGAAGTAAAGAATATTTTGCCAAGATAAGGATTACAAATTGCTCCTGAAAAAATACAGAGATGAGATTCTGTCAATTACCTAGGTTATAAAATAGGTTTGCAGAAAATTAGAACACCAGAGGTACAAATTAAAAGAGACCCATTGCAGACTATTGATGACTTTCAAAGATTGTTAGGAGATGTTTCCAGTCTATGACCGGCTGTTGGAAGAACACCTGATCTATTAATTCATTTAAACAAAACCTTATATGGTTATAAAGACTTAAATAGTCCCAAAGAATTAACAGCTAAAGCAAAAAAGGAATTGATGATTATCCATGAGTAATTAAAGAAGGCACATGTGGCTAGAGTAAATTTAAATCTTAATTGTATCTAGTCATATTGCCTTCCAGATTTTCTCTCATAGGAATTTTAATGCAGTGGGATGATATTATCTTAGATGGATAATAAACCAAGTAAAAAATTAAAAACTAATGTGGGAAAAGTCTCTGAATTAATTAGAAAAAGTAAATTTAGATGTCATCAATTAGTAGGTACAGACCCAGAAGAGATTATAGTGCCTTTTACTACTGATGAAATAAAAAAGTTATGAGAAGACAATGAACCATGGCAATGAGCTTGTGCTATTTTAGGGTTGAAATTAATAGCAATTATCACAAAAGCGATAGACTTAACCTATAAAGAGAAATTCTTGGATTCTTCCCTGAATTGTACGTGATGCACCAATAACTGGAACCTGTAGATTTTATACTGATGCAAATAAATCAGGCAAGGCAGGTACCAACTATTGAAATGGTACACCTTCTCACAACATTCTGGCCAGAACTCCAAATAAGAACTTTGGAAAATGCCCTATTGACTGCTCATAAACCATTTGCAACTGTACTAGACAGTAATCTTCAAACATAACCATCACCTTACTTTTACAGGTTCCCATAAAAAGAGCATCACCCCCATGACAGCTAGAAGCAATTCTGCAAGCAACATCCCCTCTCATAACAAAGTTTGTCCTTGGGGTTGGGAACACCTTTAGGGTTTGAAGATTATTATTTGTACAAGTATAGGGTTGGGGTGAAAACTATGTGGGCTCAAAAAAAATGAGACAGCAAAAAATCAAATGAGATAATATATAATTTAATGTGAACTCATTCCCACTGATAATAATAGTGGATAACAGAGTGAATGCTGTAGGAATTCTTACCACCAGTAGCCTCTAAGTTACCCACCCACTTGGGTATGGCCTCTGAACTATTTATGCTAATGTAAAATGTGTGTCAGCCACTATCTGGCTGCTGGATTTGGTTGTTTTTCTCTGTTCCAGGAGAGGATTTTGATTTGTGAGTCTACCCCTAAATAAATAACCACCTATTTCTCAATTCTGAGCTAGTATGGGATTTTTTTAAGCATCTCCTTCACTGTGTAGTACTCCATTGTGTAAATGTACCACATTTTCCTTCTTCATTCTCTGGTGAAGGGACATTTAGGTTGTTTTCAGATTCTCGAAAATCTGTACTCCACAAAATAGAAAAAATTAAAGGAAATGTACAACTTTATGGATAAATATTACTTACCAAAATTTAATCAAAGCCAGATAAGCAAACTCAATAGACCTATCATGGCTAAAGAAACAGAAACAGTCATCAAAAGTCTCCCAACCAAAAAATTCCCAGGACAAGATGATTTCTTCTCAGAATTTTACAAGATTTTCAAAGAACTAATACCAACACTCCTCAAATTGTTCCACTCAATAGAAACAGAAGGAACAATGCCAAACTCTTTCTATAAGACTACAATTACCCTGATAACCAAACCACAGAAAGTCATTACTAAAAAAGAGAATTACAGACCAATCTCACTCATGAATATTAATGCATATAAACAAATTAAAAAATAAAAACCATTTGATCATCTGGTGTGGGACAATGGTCTGTATTTTGTCAATTATATTTTAAATAAATGCTGATTGGACAGTAGCCAGGCAGTAAGTATAGGCAAGACAACCAGACAGGAAGTAGAGGCGGGTTAATGAGAACAGGACAATTCTGGTAAGAAGGAAATCCTAATTTGCAGTTGTGACCCAGCCACAGAAGAAGCAAGATGTGACTGCCTCACTGAATGTGGCTAACATAGACTAGTATAATGGTTCATATAAGTTGCAAGAGTTCATAAGAAGCCTGAGCTAATGGACCAATCCGTATATAACTAATATAAACCTCTGTGTGATTTCTTTTGGACTTAATGACTGTGGGAAGAGGGCAGGACAGAAAACCTGTGACAACAATCATCTCATTAGATGCTGAAAAAGACTTCGACAAAATACAACATCCCTTCATGATAAAGGTCTTGGAGAGATCAAGAACACAAGGAACATACCTACGCATAATAAATGCAACTTTCTCTTATAAGTTGCTTGGCGTGGGTTACTTTACAAAGAAAAGTAACTAAGACATTCTTCAATTTCTTCAATTTGTGTTAAATAGCTTTAATTGAATAAATCTTTCACCTTCTTGGCTGAATTTATTCCTAAATATTTTCATAGCTACTATAAATATTTTCAAATTTATCTTTCAGCTTGATTGATACCAGTGTATAGGAATACCTTACTGTGAATGTAGAGTCTGTATCTTGTCACTTTCCTAAGCTAATTCTTAGATCTAATACACTTCAGGAATATCTTTGGTGTTTTCCAATACATAAAACAATGTACTCAGTGAACAAAGCCAGTATATCCTTACTGTCTCCAACCTGGATGACTTTTATTTCTTTCACAATTATCCAGATACTATTCCCCAGTATCTACTAAGTCTAACTTGTGAAAGTAGGTCGCATATAGCTAAAAATCATTTAAGTTCTTATGGTAGTAAGCATCACTATTTGTCTTTCTACTAGCTTTTTTTTTACCTACCATTGTCTTAAGACAAATTTTGTTCTCTCCCCCATATATGCTCATACTCAAGATTGAGACTAACATCTTGAGAATGGCAAACTGAAGGTCCTACTTGACTTACCAGCTTGAAGTGTACAGTTTAACATATTTCAGGCAACCAGCAACCCAAGAAAATAAGAAATATAACATAATTATTCAAATCAAAGAAAGAAATGACCATGGTTGCAAATGAACTAAAACTAGGTAAGTGCAAGTTAAATGTTCTGAAACAGAAGTGATTTTGAAGAAAAAATACAAATGTTATCAACAGTGTATAGATACAAATATTCTATCTACTTGTACTTTCAAATATGTACTTAAATATAATTTTTATAATATCTCTGAAGGACTCTGGATTAGAGAAATAAAGAAATATGATATATATATCATTTATATAGCTTAAGAATATGATGTGCTTAGTAGATAAAATTGAGATAAATTATATCAGGAAACATTGAAATCACCAAGGACCAAGGATCTTCCTATCTATGTAAATAAAAGATACAAAGTTTTTATTATTTTGGGAGGATGTTAATTGGAAGAAATAGGTTTTTGCTTGTTTGTTTGTAGAGCTACAGGAAGTAAATAGAAATTTTTAAAGAGAACAAAGATTCAAGGAAGGATCTCTATGCAAAGGTGGTTTCAAAGACAGCTTTATTTGTGATATGCAGTGTGACTCCTTTATTCATGTCTTTTCAATAAGCCTTCCAGAACCTCATTGCTCATCAACCTGAATCTTAAACTTGAGGTCCTTTCTACTTCAGATTCCAGGACAAGTGGTGAGGTAGGCTTTAAATATGTGCTGGATAGAAATTATGCCTCTCACTTCTAAAAAAAAAAATGTACTGAAAATGTCAAATTTCCAGGCCCCAAATCAAACTTTTATCACTGTTCCATGAAGCTGATGTTCCTACTGTGTCCCATGCAAGGTCACTGATAGTGAACAGATGTCCTAGCCAGAAGCTGTAGGATCATCCTTGACATTTCTTCTTTTCATTCACCAACTCCAAATCAGTAAAGCACTTCCAGACAGTTTAACTCTGTGTCTCTCCTCTGTTGACATCCAACTTCATCAATTGACATCCTGTAGGATCATATACCATTAGTTTATGCAAGAAACCCATCAACCTTGTATCAGCCTGACCCAACCCCACACTCTTTCCAACCTTTTCTGTATAGCAACTGTACATATCTTAGAAACACACTTTCAATCATATAAAAGTTTGAGAACTCAATGAGTTTAATGACCAAACTAGTGAATCAGAAGCTGAAGAATATGAGAGTTGGAAAGTGGAACTTCATTTATAACACTGATTTCATAGGATCCTGTGATTCCCAAAACAGGTCAACAGGACTTGTTTTTTTCAAGTGAGGGAAGGAGAAAAAGCTTTTGGTGTCATTTGCCTTAGTTGCTTTTTATTGGTTTAAAAATCATCACTATCATCATCATCATTATCATCATCACCATATTTGATTGGTACAAGGAACACAATTTCTATAAACATGATTTAAATATGAGGTCCAAATATAGACTGTGAGTAGCCATGGAGAAAGACCATCCTAGATGTCCTAAAAATAATGTCACCATGAAAATAATCTCTTACCTTCCATTTTCAGTTTATCTCTGTGTGAATGTATGCTGCATGTGTGCAGGTGCCAAAAGAAGTGTCAAATACCCCCAAACTGGAGTCACAAGTGTTTGCAGTCACTCTGTGTTGAAATTGTAAAATGAACTTAAGTCTTTGGCAAAAGAAGCAACTGCTGAAACATCTCTTCAGTCAGTATCTTTTCATTTTCTAATCATATGATGGTAAGAACAAGCTGATAGATTTTTTAATAATAGCATTAAAAGAAGAGGAAACAATATAGAACAATATATAATGATTTCATACTCTCCAGACTATGTTTGTTTGACATCGAGAATGAATAGGTTAAGTTTCCTCAGGTAATTTTTGTGCCTGCTGCTTTGGGTCACATGGTTGTGTTTAGACTACAACCCAAAAAGATGGAGCTCACTAGTGCTTGGACTAATGGCCCTGTATCTCCCTTCTGTTGGAGGACTCAAACACATTTAGCCAAAAGCCAATAACTGTTTAGCCACTATACAGAAGAAAAGAAAGAAAAAGTGTTTATATTTAATGACGTTAGGCAGGGGAGAGGCACTGTATGGGAATTCTACCAGTAATGAAGAAATTCAAAACAATTAATCAAGGTGCTTAAAGGTCTACAATTTCTCAAAGGACAAGCCAGATTTTTGTAAAATTTGCTCTCAGAACTTTTCTTGCAGAAGACTTGAGTCAATGTTTTATTTTATCCAAATTGGCTTTCACTTCTGTAGCTATTATTAGAGCTGCTGAGTTTCGCTTGCAAGTGTTGCAGATCCTGTGGTTCCCACGTTTTGTCCAACAACAGAATCACCTGAAAATATTTCTGTTGTTGCAACGTGCAATGAATTCCGCTGGCTGCTTGAACACACCTTTGATTCTGTGGGTTTTTTGTTCTGTCTTCCTGCTGTGTTTTGCCTCCCTTCTCTAATTTTTATTGTGGTTAAAGAGAAGAAAAGGCAAAATAAAGTCTATTTTTAAGGCACATAACAGCACCTCCGACTCACTATACACTGTATTTGTGACTTTGTACATACTTATCATCACCAGCTCCTGTGCCGGCAAGTTGCTGCTCTTGAATGAGAAACTTCACTTTATAGCCAAATGCCCTAAATTCAACACAATACTCTTTATAGTATGTAAGCTTTGCTGAAGTTTTAGAAGTTGTCTTCTTGCTCCCTTCTCCCTGCCTCATTCTCATATTCTCTCTCTCTCTTTCATTTTTCTCTACTTGGTGGAAGGAAACTGTAGCAATAGTAAGTAAATCATAGCAATTTCTTTTTAGTGATTTTCATATAACAGCTACCTGTAGCCATATGTGCAAAATGAATATTTCTTATAAATCTAACCTAAATAAGATAGGAAGAAATAGCTGAAACTATGGAGTAGAGAATCATCTGGAGATTCAAATATACAGAAATAGGGATGTAAGCTGCCATTCCTCTGGAAATGCAAGATGAGAAATTAGCTCTTATTTTGATTCCCATTTTGTCTAAAATAACTTATCTGCATGATTTAAATAAGCAGTTTCTAGCCCTAAACTTATAGCTCAATTTAAACATCCAATAGATAACTTCTAATTCCCCTGGAAGAGTCATGGTGTCGTGCTTAAAACAGAAGCATCACTGATGAAGGGACAGAGGAATAGAAGCAGAAGAAAAACATAGCAGGAAAAGTAACACATCAAGAAAACAAAACAGCACAGAACCCCACCATACTCTGTAGAAGTTAAGCTATACATGCTGACATTTCTTAGTCATCCCATTCCTTCTCACACCTACCGGCAAAGACACAATCCACATGACACTGTGCCTGAGAGAGAGAGCTTGTGGCAAAGGCTGAAGTCATGACTATGGGGTTTCATATCCCATTTCAGTGATGTTGCCTTTAACACTGGAGTACATAGGGAAATGAAGAGATCTACCCTCACAGGAGACATGTCAGAGAGAGGTAAGTACCATTATGGGGGAGACTCCTCAGTGATAAGCAGGTCAGCCTGTACGTGAGGCTTCTGCCTTTGACGTGTAACTTTTTCTGAGGAAATATGAACAGACATTTGATCACTTAGGATAGGGTTTCAGCAACAGATTGAAGAAACAGTACCATTGAAGTCCAGCTTATTTAGCCAATGAGTCTGTTGGGCTTACATTCAGAGCATGGATGAAAGGTTACTTGCAGGAGCATTAGTGACTCAAACATAGCTCCTCACTAAAAAGACTACCCAGTGTTGCTGATGACTTACAAAAATCGCGTCTCTTGAGTGTCCAGCACAATTCACAGACAGGACCTTGGTCAGTCCTCTCCGTGGCAACTGCTACCGTTTGGGTAATGGATTTGTAAAGCTTGTAAATTTCATCTTTCCTAGGCTAGGAAATGGTGTGTTTTCCAAGTTTTAGGAGTCTCCCTTTTCCATCTAAGAAGAAATATTTCAATTAGTAGGAAATAGCTACCCCAAAGTCTCCCTCATTATCCCAGGAAGGCCCTGTCCTTGCTACTGTTTGGGACATGGTACCATATCATGGACTGATTTCTGGGTGACTGTCAGAGACTTTTTAAGCCATGCTCCAACTTTTGACACCTCTCCATAATGAGTTCACCTATGGTAATAGGGTGAATAAAAAATTAGAAAGAGCTGTCTTACACAGATAATATTCAAAGAGGGGAAGAAAAATAGAACAAATTGACCTCTGATTGATTTGGGGAAAAGAGAGCGTTAACATATTATCAATATTGTTCAGTGAGATGAATACTGCTCTCGTGGATTATGGCTGAACTATTCAAAAGTCTGTATTACTTCAAGATTTACAGCTGCTGTCTAGATAATTTTTCACAATGCACTTATGTCAGAACAGCATTTTACAAAGGTTCATCTTTTAGCAAATTTTAAAAGGTAAACAAAGAATCAAGTTGAGAAACTGACTTGGATTTTCTCTGTGGATTTTTCAGCTCAATAATTTTATAATGGTGTGAGAAATTTGTTTACCTTTCCCTAGGACAAATACTCATCTCCTTGGGTTCTAATGTGTTTCCCTCATTATGGAGCTTTTGGAGAGCAACTTAAATTGTTGAGGAAAAACACAATTGTTTCTACCTGACTAGCATTTAGTGAGTTTTTATGATGGAGCTCATCTTTTCCAATTGTGCTGTTATACTACAGAAAATTTAAATGCAACGGTGCTTCTGAAATCAACCATAGTCAACTGGACATACATTAGTTAAGCACTACAAGTCTACTTTTTCTTGTCCAAAATGCTCAAAAGAAGGATTTCATATTTCAGAAGTTCGGGTTTTGGTATGTTTATAGATACATAACGAAATATGTTGGAGATGAAGGATAACTTTACACACAATGCCTATTTATATTCCATACATACCTTATTCATGCATTTTGAAGATAAGCTTATACTGTGTTTTTCTTTTTTTAGTAGTCATTTATGAAATAAAGTTTGTAAGCATTGAACTGACAGACTTGTGTCATGAAAGGGCTCTGTTACAGATTTTGGAGTACTTTAGATTTCAGATTTGGGCTTGGGGGAGCTGAACCTATATCTTATCATTTCTAAAAGGGGATTCATTATCTTCCTAAAGTAAGCAATCACTTATGATTATAAACAAACAGAATGTCCCCAGAAATTCTCATGTTTGTCCCTTACCTTGTTTTGACAAGGACACCTAAGAAAAGATTAATAAATCAGCATTATAAATTTGTAGCTCCCCACTAACTATGAGACAACTAAAAATTAGCCTGACGCATTAAAATGCACACAAATCATAAAATAGTGTGTTCATAAACAGAAGTGAGACCCTAATTGTGCAGTTTTAGTTCCATTGAGTTTTGAGTCAAGGGAAGACTAGTAGAGGAATTGGGATTTAAAAAAGGAAGGGAAGCAGGCAATGGGAATGCAGTGTCAAGCAACTTATTCTTCAAGCAGTTGGAGCAGGAAGAGAAAGTAGAGAATAACCCCCAGGGTTTGCGCTGCAGGGCACTAACTCTCTGGCACCAAACTCAGATCACATTTCCACAGTCAAAGACACAAAAAGAAAACAGAACCCGGGCAGAGAGTCCCATATGTCCCAGGAAGCTATGCTCCTGTGTAGAGTTAACTACTGAGAACATGGGGGTGGGGCACTGAGAGCATCTGCCAAAGCAATTTATAGTGGAGAGAGAGTGTGTGTGTGTGTGTGTGTGTGTGTGTGTGTGTGTGTGTGTGTGTGTGAGAGAGAGAGAGAGAGAGAGAGAGAGAGAGAGAGAGAGAGAGAGTTCTGAATAAAGAGGGAGAACTGTATACTTTCCTGCCAGAAATGTCACTAAAATTGTGGTTAGTACCTGTGGAGCAAATAGAAGGAAAGGTAATCAAGGGAGGTCAGACTAACTTGCTCAACCAGAAGACGTTGCATCTTAAAGTCGACTGTCGAAAAGCTGGAGGAAGATTATTTTCAGGATAAGACTCTTCCTTCCTTTCTTCCTTCCTCCCACCCTTCCTCCTACCCTCTCTCCTCTGATTCTTCTTCTTTTTTCTTAGGAATTGCTAATCCAGAACACTTCCTCTTTTCTCTCACTTCCCAAGTGTTAGTGATATAGGTGAATTCTACCACTAGTAACTTTTTAGTATACGGGTTTCTTTATTATTTCTTCTGCCAAGACAGGAATGTAACCACAGACTACATGTGTGAAGTACTGGATCTGTTTTCTCTTTGGCTGTTTAGAGGTAATAAATGTTATATCTCATAGTATCTTTAAGACTGCAGCTTTCTGGACCCCTTCTCAGAAAGAAATGGAAGAAAGACTGACCCTATAATATGGAGTAGAGACATGGATTTCAACATGCAGGCAATGAATTTTTCAATAAATTATGTCCTTGCAAATCTATGCTGCCAAACCTCCTGTGAGCACACCTTGTGAAGATAACCCATGCATTCTGCCATGTGTCACACAGTCTCACTCTATCAGGAAAGAGTTTCAGAAGCTGCACATTCAAAACTTCTCTGAATTCTGCCCTGCTTAACTCTTCCTTTGACTAATTTTAATCTATGTCTGTTCCCTAGAATAATGTAATTATGAGGAAAACAACTACAATTACTGCTGAGAGTCATTGTAACAAATAGAACCTATGCTTGGTTTGGGTAGGACAGTAAGAGACATCCTGAAAACAAAGAGTATGGATGTGCTGTTGAGTGAAAATCCCATATCCTGTGACAGAAGTCGAAAGACAATATTTCAGGCTGCTAAAGCCAGCAGGAACAATTTGCATATATTATGTAAAGTGCAAGAAATCACAAGATGTAGAAGATCCCCCCCAAAAAATTAGCTAGAAGAGATAAAGACGGCTGAGGAGTAAAGGAACAAGGAGATATGTTGATTTCCTATGTTTGTATTTAGTACTATGTAACTTTTAAAATTATTTTGCATTCATTACTCTGGTAAATAAAAATATTTTGAACTAGATGACATTTTCTGTAAGAGAGCATGAGGAAAGAAATTAAACCAAGATGTAATCATTAGAAATCTTGCTTAATTTATATGATTTAAATATGAATACGCTTAATGTGTTTTGTTGTCAGGAGACTTAAATTGGAAACACACAAGGAACAGTGAGCTGATTAAAAATGAGAATGCTGCAAGAGTTGTAAGCTTCAGTTTTAGCTTTTTAAAGTCAATTACTTCCTCTCTAGCGTAGGTTATTTACGGGTTCTCCATGCTCATTTAATCATTCTAAAACTGAAATAATTTGAGCTTATAAAATTGCTGGAAATAATAATTGTTAAAATGCTATGTGAAAACAAACTTTAATCAAAGACTGAAGGCGTTATTTAAGAGCACAAGGTACACCAATTTACCATTCCTCTTTGAAATGGAATTACTATTTTCTTTTTCACTTTTCTATTAAGTGTGTGTGTGTGTGTGTGTGTGTGTGTGTGTGTGTGTGTGTGTGTGTGACCTTCTCCTCTATTAAGGTAATGTCCATCTTCTCTCTGCCTCTGCACTGCATACTCCAGGTTATACAGCCTGGAACCATCAAGTGATTCTCTTATCTTTCTCCCTTCTCCCTTTAGAAAAGGTAGAATTAGTAATATAGACTACTGCATCCCATTCTTACACAGGTACTAGGGTTCAAATTCAGCCCGCCAGCTTGTGTAGCAAATGATTTTATCCAGTGGTTCACTTCTCCCCGGCTCTCGCTTTTTAATTAGAATTTCTTCAAAATAAACTGGGTGGTGGTGGCACATGTCTTTAATCCCAGCACTCAAGAAGCAGAGGCAGGCAGATCTCTGTGAGTTCGAGGGCAACCTGGTTTATAAGAGCTAGTTCCAGAATAGGCTCCAAGACTACAGAGAAACCTTGTCTCAGAAAAACAACAGCAACAACAATAACAACGACAACAACAAAGCTTCATTGCTTTTAGCCCACCAAATATTTTCCTATATCATCTCTCTTTATTATAAGTTTTATTCTAGTTATTCACTTATTGTAAATGCATAAATCAATGAGGTTCCCTGTCACACTTCCATATAGGTATGTTTTCTGCTATGTCTATATCCACCCTACTACCAAGCTTTTCTTGCCCTCCCCGGACTGAAATTTCTTTATCATGTCACAATGGCATTTCAATATTCTGACAATTTAAATCTAATCGTCTGAAGAGTCCTGAATGACCAGGAAGCAGGAGGGCTGGACAGAAGTAAGAGGGAAGAGTCCCTATTGTGTAGCTAGAAAGACTGGGAAGGAGTAGGAGAGTGTGTAGAAAAAGCTGGTGAACATCCCCACATGGCAGGGAATTCTTCCCAAGGAAGCACTTGACTGTGATAAGTGGGAGGGTGAGTGATGGTAAATTAGCACAGGTAACAATCGTTGAACCGGGGTCCTGGATATATGTTATAGTCCAAAGAATTTTACAAGCTCGCAGGGAAGTCTGTGATCTGCTCAGATGTCTCATCTGTTGCTGCAGTATCTCCTGATCACACTTCCCCAACAGACCTTCTTTCAGGATGAGGATACGGTTGAGACGGTTGATGTGTCTTTCAGTTTGGAATATTCTATGTCCCCTTTCAGTAATTTCTAGCTGCCATTTAAGTAGACTACTTCCTCAGGGTAGCCGTTCTGAGCGATTCATCCTAATTGTTAGAGCGTTAAAGTCTTTTTTCATCTTCTGAGATCAGAACATAAATCCATTGGAAGATGAATGAAAATGTATTTATACTGTCTCAAAACTGATGAAAACAAATTTAAAACCAAGACTGTAGTGACATGCATGGAACGGAAACGCAGGTCTGTGTGGCGCTCTGTTTCCCACCATGGTTGGTGACCAAATGATATGCACACTCCAGAGAGTCAGTCTCCAGCTCTACACTTAAAATTTGTGTATTCGTACTTTGAAAAGTTTTAGAAATAGCTATGACTGTTACAGGCAGAACTGATTTACCTTGCAAGCTATTGCCTAGAGCAGGAATCCCTGAAATTTTTTAATTCACATTCAGTGTCTGTCAGAGGAATTCACCTATTCCTGAGTATGTCAACTGCTTACCAATAAAAGATTACAGAACATTATTTGAAAGCAATGATTTGATAGATATAGTTACCATTTATTTACAAAGAGCAATTTGCATCCCAATGAGGTGGATGAACTTTTTTACATAAATATATTTTGGGGATGAGGATGTGGCTTAGGTGTAGAGTATTTGTCTGGCATGAGAAGTCCTGTGTTCTATTTTCAGGACAACAAAGATAAATTAGTTAAACCTTGACTGATATTTTATATGAAAGGATGCAGAGTGTCATCATAAGTTCTTAGTGCTGTTTGATACTTGGTTGATTTTATAAACATCAATGCTGAGAATATAACTTTTTATAACATACAGCACAAAATAGTAAAAATATATGTATTATAATCTTATAATATAATTATAATTCTTATAATTATAAGAATTAAAAAATCTTCCCAATGCCTAGTCAATATTTATTTAAAATTGGGCTGTGTTGTACACAAGACAGCAACTCAAAGAGGAGTTTTCAAAGCAAATCTTCAAACACATTTAAAATCCAAAGATATACTAGTTCCTGATTACATGCTGAGAAATGACAAAAATTACAAAGTCTTTGTTTTCCATAATTAATAGATCATATTCATGTAAGAGCAGTTAGCTGTAGCACAAATCTAATGGTCTTAGCGATAAAAATTCTGAACAGATATTAAGGGGTGAAAGCTGAAAGATCAGAAAAGCAGAGCAGTCAGTCACTAGTTTTTACCTCTACAAAATCCTCATGCTGAAAAGAATATCCTGTCCCTACAAGTTCTACGACTGAATACCCAGACTGAATGCCTGAGCTCCTATATCCTCCCACCTTATATTCCTCTCACTGCCCTGCTCTATCCCTTCCTATCTCCACCTTCTTAGTGCTGGGATTAAAGGTATGTGACTCCCAAAGTACTGGGATTAAAGATGTGAGCCATCACTGCCTGGCTCTGTTTCTCCTTTATATCAATCTCCTGTAAATCAGGATGGCCTTGAACTCACACATTCATCTGCCTCTGCCTCTCAAGTACTGGAATTAAAGGTGTGTGCACTGTTGCCCTCTGCAGCTAACTAGTGGCTAGCTATTCACTCTGATCTTCAGGCAAGCTTTATTTGTTAGATCACCAACAAAATATCACCACAGTTCACAGCATGCAGTAGTCTTGACTCTGAACAAGGTGCTTTCAGCACAGTTTCTTAGCATCAGGTGTCAAGTTGGAATTTACAGTGTATATGATGTGTTCAGAACCAAGAACACAGTGAAGTTGCAGAATACAACACAGGTGATTAAGCTTTGCCAAAAACATCTCAGATTCTCAGGTCTTTGATTTTTAAATTCTGGTCATTGTGTTTCCAGAAAACATTTATTATTGACAAAATGCTTGCAGCCCCATGTCTTGTACACAAGTCAGAGTTTAAGAAACTGTTCAATGGTATGCAGTCTACAAGAACAAGAACGGTGGAGACCCCCTCTAATTCTTAAGATGATCTGTAAGTGGAGACTGCACATTTATTTCCAGGCCACTCAGACCCAAATAATCACACAGAAATTGTATTAATTACAACACTGTTTGGTCAACGGCTCAAGCAGATGCCTGACTAACTCTTAATATCTTAAATTAACCCATTTCTATTAATCTATGCATTGACATGAGGCTGTGGCCTACTGGTAAGTTTCTGTCCAGCGTCTGTCTCCTTCAACAGCTACAGGGCATCTCTTTGACTCTGCCTACTCTCTCTCTATCTCTGTTCAGATTTCCTGCCTGGCTTTGCTCTGCTAAGCCATCGGCCAAAGCAGTTTTATTCATCAACCAATAAAAAGCAAAATATATAGAGAAGGACATCCAACCTCAATGGTCTGTAAAGCAGACCAGAAAAACATATAAGCTAAAACTGATCTTGGCATTATCTCCAAACCCTTCAGAGATTCCCCAGTTTGGGGGACTGAAAATCAGCCTATAAATCATTGGCTAACTGACCAAGGTCACCCTGACTGTGTCTGTCCCACACACACCTTTCCAGTGACAAGAAAATGAGGGTTAGTGATATTACTAGATTGTAAGTAAACTCACCCCACTGCAGATTCAATGACTAACCTTGTACTATTTGAATATCAGTACTATTTTAATGACAACATAGAATCTAGAACCAGATTGACCCACATCAAATTATAGCTCTATCATTTAGATGTGAATTTTCTGACAATGTGTTAGTTCTCACTGTGCACTAGTTCCCGTCATTGTAAGGTTTATAGACTAGCAGTGCTTACCTTTTGAGATTGAATCAGTAAGTTAACAAATGTAAAAGCAACACAGTTGTCCTTGACAGATATTACAAACAGAACAGGATAGGGTCATTTTTGAGATTGCTTTTGAGATAAGGCCTCACTATGTAGCCATGGGTGACCTGGAACTTTTTTTGTGTAGACTAGGCCAGCCTGGAATTCATAAATACCCACTGTCCTCTGCCTCTAGAATGCTGGCATCACAGGCATGTGTTACCGTGCCAAGCTGAATATTCTCATTGTCTTAAAGAAAACGTATTTTATTCATAAACATGAGAGAAAAGAAATTAGAATCCTCGCAAATTGATGGCCTTATACTAACTTTTAAAAGCTAACTTCTTCTTGGGTATGAAAACAAAGCCTATTAGGCAAGATTATTCAGGCCATGACTGAAGCAATGACATTTTAAAGACTCGTAGGAAACACTGAGCTATGGTCAGTAGCTTCTGGGGAGCTTTGGGACACTCAGAGTGCTAGGACTCACCGTTTCCAGTCTTACTTGCTGATGAACTGCATTTATGCCTGGAAGGAGCTAAGTATCAGCTCGATTTGAACTTTCTATGTGGCACTGTTGCTTTGCATTGCTGAGACGTGACGGTGAGTGCAAAGTGGAGAACGAACATTAAGGTGCTCTTTTCTTTCAGAGATTTCACTAGAGCTGCTTCCTACTATGCTCTGGAAAACTCAGCAGTGTTTGTAAGGAAATTATAGTAAAGTTGTTAAGGTATGTGTAATGATATCCACGATGTGGAAAATGAAATTTTGAGAAAAAAAATGCTCTGCATAGTGCTTTGTTGAAATCTAAAGAAACACGCTGAGATTATCATCGAGATTTCCTAGCTAAGACACACAATATTCATAATCTGAAGATAACAGTACATATTAAACTCATCAATGTAGATCAATGAATTTAAAATAGAATTTTAGCTGATGACTCAGTTTGTTCTAGCATAGTTACAGATATGGGTTGTAAGCTATATAACTTGTGAGACAATGTCTCTTATTCACTGACTTGTTTGTTTGATGAGTGTTAACCAGGCCCCAGCTCAGTGCCAGACATAGTACTCCTGGAACTCTGGGTAAACAGTATTTAATACAATAAATAAAATGATTAGAGAGTTAATAGCAAGTATGAGGGAACTGAGCAGAATATTGCACAGGGCACTGGAGGAGGCAGTTAGGTCAAATGAGAAGGAGGCCTAGAGTATTGTACAATAACAAGGCAGATGGACGGACGGTCACAATTACCTGCACTGCTGTAGTGGTTCCAACAAGGTGAGTTTGGACTCTAAGACCCTTTGACACTGCCTGTAGATATTGTTGGCTGTCACTAAGGAGGAAGTACTACTGACATCTAGTGGAGAGAGTATAGGAAAGTGGTGCTATGATCTGGGCTGCACAGCACAACTGCCACAGCCAAGAGTTTCTGCTCCAAAGTGGTCGAAGTTTTGATGTTAGAACCCCCTAGGCTACTGTGACAGCAGTAAAGTTACAGAGAAGTAGATTAGAGACATGGCTTAGAGCTTAACCCAGTAGCACATGACAATCAACTGCATATCGAAGGCAAACTGCAAGGGCGAAGCAAGAGTGACCTCCAAGTCTCCAGTCGTAATAACTGGGTGGAAGGCTACTCATAAGAAAATGAGTGTGAGATACTGCGTCATCTGAAAATGGTGGCTAAAGTTGGCTGTGTGAATTGGCGTTTATCAAGAGGATTTGAGAAAAGAAGAGGATTTGGAACTTTGACTTAAACCATATTTAACATCATCAAAATACATGATGTCACTTTGTTTTTTTTTTTAAATAAAGGAATAAAGATGTAGCCAAAACTATGAAGCTTCAATCCTAATGCAACGACACATTCCTAGGAAGCTCCAGAAATCACTTGATGCTTTGCTTGAGTGCTCTGGGTAATATTGTAAGTGCCTTCAAGTGCGCTCACCACATTTAGAAAACATAGTTATAGCATTTAGCTCCTCAGCTTACTGGAAGATGGTTTTCGCACCTAGTCGTCATCTAGAAGTTCAGTGGTTGAAAATGGATCTGCATTTAAGTAATGTCTCCAGCCTTGCTAGGAAGCACAATGCCACATACACATCACGGTGTTTTGTTATCAGTCACTGTGTGTGAATCAAAGCATAAGACGTAGATTTGGGGACAAGAGAATATGCATCCCATTGACTACTTTTTATTCTTAAGAGGGCACTGTGATCACCATGGTCATTTTTGAGCCAAAATGTAACTAGATTCATGTGTGCATAAAATCCATCACTTCTGAAAAGGCACAGGACAGTGAGCAGCAGCTGATGGCCCCTCACGAGGAGCTTGGTGCCGGGAGCCTGTGCGCATGACTAGCAGAGAGAAGCATTTTAACAAGGAGATAAAGTTCTGTCTTGAGCTTTCCAGTGTCCTACAGATGATACTGAAAGGTAGCATACGTGAGCCATGTATTCTTTAGGAAACCTGGAGAATCCAATTTCTCTCTAACAATGAGAAGCAAAAATTCACTCCTACCCTAAAGGTTGCAAGCTTGAGAAGTGGGAAAATGTCCTTAAGTAGTATTAGAACCCAGAGAATGGTTACTGTTTTCATGCTATTAACTACACCAGTTTTGCTAATTTATTTTGCAGCAGACAAAGTATCTTAATCATCATCCTGTGGGACTATTTACACTAAAAGAAATGTAATGTAGATATGCATTCCTTTAGCCAAAATGTAACCAGCAGAAAGGAACTCATATCTACTGAGTAATCTGTGCTGTGGGAAATAATTCTTATATGTGTCCTAGTGTTTCAATGGTCCCTTTGTTTATTATTACTTTTGTGTTACATGGGAGGATGTTACGATGTTACAGCCTGGAGAGTGTACTAGTCAGACTGATGAGGGGGTGCTGAGTAACAGGTATTTTGCAATCATACAGAATGAAACCTAAAGTTGAGACGTCACAACTTCACATGTTTTCTGACAGTGTAGCGACTACTCAGAACAGTTTTCCACAAAAGGTGACAGTGGCAGCCTTGTCACCTGCACCTAGATCTTTAGAAGCTTTGGTTTTCTGAGTTTTTTCCAAAAGGATATGAGAACACAGGAGAACCAAGTGGCTTACCTTTCCCTGTCTTGATTTTACCTCTAAGTGGGGCATAATACTGTCACACACATTCCCTTGGCCATAATTACGGGACTGTTCTTCACAGAAAATGTAGAGTCTGTACAAGCCAAGGTCAGAAGAAATCTAGACTTGAGTAAGCACACAAAAGCTACTACAGAGAAAATGTTAAGAAATGGACAAACCTGAAGAGAAGAACTAGAATATGCTAACATATAGACCAAAACAGGTGCTCAGAAACCTACTCAATTTTTAATCTTGTATTCCCAAGACTTGTCATACAAAATCTCTTCCACTATAACTTGAATTTGGATATCCAAAGAAAATATAAATGACTAGATATACTTAATAAAAATCTCATGGTTAAAAATAATAGGATCACTTTCTTTCATTCTCACTTTAAGAAATATTTACCAGCCATTCATGAAAGAAGCAATACAATAGCAACCTTTCACAATCTCCTAATTGAGGTCAGGTTCCTTCTTTTCTTCATACCTACAGTACAGTTTTCAGACATTGATACTTGTTAATGTTGGAGAGAGAACCTAGGGCCTTATGTCTACCAAGCAGGAGCTCTACAACTAAGCTGTTACGGACAGAATTCACATTTCTTTAAAGGCATGCTAGCAGCGTAGCAGCGATCACATTCCTGCTGTGTGCTCAAGGCTTGGCCTAATATTTCATAGAAAGTAGATGCTCAAAAAATGCATTGAATAGATGGATGGATGGATGGACGGACGGACGGAGAGTATGGCTGTCTTCTGAAACAGATCATGTCATTGTATTATTCTATCTGATTCTAGAAACAGTACAAAGTAAGCTGAAGTTGTGTTTTTCTCCAGTGCCCATCTACTATTACTTTTGCATTTCTTCCCATTTAACCAACACCAAGAGAGTTCCCTTTCTTCAATACAAAAAATTTCAGGTTTCTGCAAATAGCGCCCCCATGTCCTTGATATGATAAGGTGTACCCCCAAATCTGCACAAATCCTCTTATCCTAGTGCATGTTCTATCTCCTCATCCGAGTGCACATGTGAGAACCACACATGTACACACAGTGTGACCTCTTTGCTTCCAACAGCGACACTACTACAGCCTCCCTGGAAGAGATTGTGTGGTTTCCTCACGATGGATTCTTTGGCGAGGTATTCGCTGCCTTCAGATACAAACTACTCAATATGCATTTGTGGAATAAATGAATTTTAAGATGCACTACATTAGTAATTTCTCACATTCTAGGCTCATATGAGTGTTTTTTTTAATGAATTAACTCAATTTAGATCAGCTTTCCAAACCCCTACTTGGGAGAGGGGGAGGCACCTTGAGGTGTTCCTACAGAACCAGCAAATATTTATATGGAATTTTCCCCAGAAAGCTCCAAGGAAATTAAGCCAACATGAGCAAATGCTGATTTCCCCAGGGAAGTGTCCTTGTCCTTCTACAGAGAAACGGTCTCTAAACCTACATTGTTAGAATAGCCTATTTCCAGTGTTCAAATGTGACAGCCAAAAGAAATTAAGAAAAGCACCGTGCCAGAAGCTGCGTCTTTCTCAGTTCTGCGCTTGGAAACGGAAGCAATTTTCAAGACATTTACTCCGGTCCAGATAGGAAGAGTCGCTATAATCTTAAAAGACTGAAGGGTACCCATTTCTCATCCTTCCTCTTTTTCCTCCTCCTTTCTCATCAGAGTTAAAAATAAAAACTCTGATAACTGTTTAAATCTCTCCCTCGGAGGGTGTGATTTCCTATCTCTTGCTAGTCATCTCTCAGACCCCCGCAGAGGCGTCTAGGGATAAGGCTGTCATTCACAGAGGAGAGCAGAACTCCCTCTGCTTAGGGACTAATGGGTTAGATTTGATCTGTCTTTAGGATGAAAGACTCAATGGACTTCCCAGCACCACAGCGCAAAGTTAAAGAGTGACTGCATGTGTGCGTGCATGGTGTAAATGTGTCTGGTGTGTGTGTGTGTGTGTGTGTGTGTGTGTGTGTCCGCATGCGCGTGCGCATATGCGCGTGGTTGTGTGAGTGTGTCTGGCTGGGTTAGTAGGGTTGGCCGGGGCGGGCAGTAAATAAAGGGTGGGGCCAAGAGGGGAGGAGGGAAGAACCAAGAAAGAAGCAAAAGCAGAGCCTGTATCCCAGTTAACCTGCTGGAGCTCATGCTGCTTGGTCTGAGCCCTGCACCAACTCACCCACTTCCCTCTCTCCTTGGGTGTCTTCTTCCCCGCTTCCTCTCCTTTCCTCACTGCACCCTGCACCCTCTACCCACTCCCCCACCCACCACTTCTGCATCTGACCAGAGGACGAATGAGGGAGACGTTCCAGCAAATCAAGGTAGCAACTTTCCTCAGCTGGTTTCTGGGCTCCAGGAGCGGGATCCTGCTGATTCTTGGAGGTCTGCGGTCCATGAAGGAGGAGAGCGAGCAGTGATGGGCTAAGGACCGGTGCACTAAGCCCCAAGCAGCTCAGTCTCACAAACCCACTCCTACCCGTCCCCACGCGGGTTCCCTGTATCTCGCTCTCCTGAGAGCAAAGAGCGCGCGGCGTGCAGCCTGGGAGCATCCAAGGAGGATGAGGCTGGGACCCAGCCCAAGTTGGGTGTATTTCGCGGGCGTGAGGCCACGACTGTGTCTCGTCATGAATTAAGAAGCTTGGAAGATGGAGCGCGGCACAGTTCTCATAAAGCCCGGGCTCTGGACCAGGGACACCAGCTGGACACTCCTCTATTTCCTGTGCTACATCCTCCCGCAGACCGCCCCGCAAGTGCTCAGGATCGGTGAGTGAGCCCGCGGAAGCGCTCTACACTTTGGGATCCAGGGGTCCTGATCGCTTCCCAGTGGCCGGCGAGGGCGCATCGGGTCCGGGCAAGGCGGCGCTAGCTGGCACTGGTGCGGGGACGCGATCTGGGGGTGGTGGGGACCAGTGCGTACCCAAAGCTCCACAACAAAGTGGGATTCGCGTCATTGCTTCCCTCCTGGCAGGTGCCAGCCTTTCCCGGAATGTATGGTTGGCGGGTTTTTCAATCTGATATTAAAAATCCTGAGCAGAGTGCAGGAATCAAGGCTCAACTGGGCTGGCTCTTACTCTAGACACCAGGTTGCCAGCACCTTTTTGAACACTTGAGTTGGGCTAGGGGGGAGGTGTGAGAACTCTCTTCCAGATGCTGAAGTGAGTGTCCATCAGTCTATTAGTCCCGATTACACACAAGCATGCCAGAACCTTAAGAATAGCATCCTTGATCCACCAGCATAATGGGAATACAGCAGAGAACGTTAGCTCAGAGTCTCCAAGTTTTCATCTCTAAATTGGATTCTTGTGTATGGAGTTTGAGAGTGCAAAGAGCTGGAAAGATGGTCAGTAAACACAAAAGTTTCCTTTCCCTACCCGATCTTACCCACCCCACCTGCCAGCCACTCAACAGCACCTAATTCCCAGACCAGATAACTTCCTGGGTGAGGTGAGGCTTAGATCTCCAAAGAGATTGAAAAAGGAGTACTGGAACACTAAAGACAGGATCCTGGGATGTCCCGAGTGAGCAAACAGCCAGCATTACCACCAGGAGGGCCCTTGTGGACTCAAGTACCTGCATGCATAGCCGCCACTACCAAAATTAGGTCGGTAGAGGTCTGAACTTTGAGCACTGACAAACCCCTCAACTTTTCCCTTCAAGCTAATCTGGGTTCTCTCCTTCAGTTCTCAGAGAACTTTCTTAGCTCTTGTTCTTGTTAGGGGTGGTCTCAGGAAGAGCCATAGGTGAAACGTGGGCAGCCAACAGTTCTAGCAGCTCCCCCCTCCTCTCATTTAACAAAAAGAAAAGAAAAAGAAACTCTGGGTTCTAACCCATACTCTTTCTAGGAATTGACTTAGTATGATGGCAGCTTACAGAGTGGTTCATGGAGAGACTCCTAAATAGTCCACGTCCCTCAGTGCTACAGCAGCCCTGATCTTCAACTACTGAGCTCTTAGAAAAACCCAGAGGAAACTGCCTGTTTATTTCCTTTTGTCACTCAGTGTGACGACCCCCCACATACAAACAAATGAGCTTAGTGTGTGAAGAATGTTTTCTTTAGACAGAAGAAGTTTAGTTTTTAAGGAAAGGAAAAAATCCAAATACTAACTTCACACATTTCTTTAGATTGTGGAGGAAAATATGCACGTGTTTGTATCTTGAGAGCCTATGGTGATAGATTTCCAACCAGAATTGTGATTGATTGTAACTAAAACAATCTTTGCCCAAGTTATAGTCAAGCCTGGATTTTGGATGCAATCAATGGTGCTTAGTTTAGTAAAACAATAGAGAAAAATCCACAGTAATGAAAATGTGTAAGAATTTCCAGTGATTATTAATCAGTGTTTTGCTTTTGTTGTGTACATTTTGAAAATGACCCCCCCCATGTTAGAAATGGCTTTGCTGAGTCCTAAACAATCACAATTGACCATTTTAATGTTGTTTTCAAAATGAAAACAACCAGTATCGTTCCCTGACCTTATGATGCATGCCTCAAAATAATCAAATTTCTTTCCATTAAATGTGAGCTAGAACACATGAAGCAGCATTGCATGTATGGGCGTTTATATGCAGCACACACACGTTTCCCTTCGGCAACTCTGCGTGACCTGTTGTTGGCCTGAGCATTAACACTCTAAGTAAGGACCCACACATAGCTTTTAAATGAAAAATTCAGCACCATGGAAAGTATCTTTATTGCAGAGGAAACCTGACTTTTACAGTTACTTTCTTGTCAGTCAAGCACAGTGTTGAAGGCAAGATGCCAAAGGAGCAGGGAGCTAGACAGAGTCCTTGTTTGTGAGGAGAAATAAAATTGTGTTTGTTTTCTTCTCTTGTTCTCATTTTAACAAACTACCAAGTGCCTAGTCAACCAACAATTGGGGATTCATGATTTTCAACATGCATAGTTGTTCAACAACTTGAACTATCTTCAAGTAAAGTTCAGAACAAACTACACCCTTACACTTGCCTTTGTATGTAGAACATAGCCAAACCTTGGTTTGTAGCTTTGCTGGTGTACCTTCTTAAACTTCAGCTACTGAGAAAAGTGTAAATTTAGGATAAAATACATACATACATACATACACACACATACACACACACTATGTTAGAAGTTACTGAGATAAATGCATGCCAGACTCTTGCATGTATGTACTGTGAATATGTCTTGGAATACTATTGTCTAATTAATAATCTTATGTAAGACTGAAAAACTCCAAAGGGATCCCATAGAGTGCCCTAAATATCACCATTGTGTTGAACTTTCCCAGCATCTTACAGAGGAGAAACATAAAGTACCTGGGAAGCCTGTGCATTTGCTGGAGTAAATTCAGCCTTTTTGTGTATGCCAGTATATAGCAGGATGCAGTTAGCTGTCATACACATTTAGTTGACCTGTGAGCCTCACCATTGTAGACATCCTCTAATCTGCCATTAGTCGGGAAGCATCTCCTGTGTACAAACATAAAGAAGAAGTGTCATTAATACTAAGAACAGAAATATTTATTTGCTAATATGTTTAGTCCATCATCTCAGCACACAGTCATAAACATGTTGGGAAAGCATATGATTAAGGCTGACCAAATTTCCTGAAACACGACCTGGTGGAATGCGTATAGACCCTGCCACCATCTCTTGCTAGGTGTGTGTGTCAGTGAGAGTTAGCCAGTCTCAGCAGGCCTTTATAATTGTATTTGAGAAATCAAATTAAAATTAATGGAAGACTCCAAATCCCATTAATGAAATTAATAGAAACCGAACATGAAATAGAATATGAAAGGTCGTTAAGGAGTAGTTGGGAGTCAGTTGTGTTATTGCTGTTGTTTGTTTTCAACTCTTCTTATTATTGACATTTTCTTTATGGTCATGGATTTAAAATTTAATTTGCTCTATTTTCTGAAATACTTAGTACTTCTGAGTCTAAGCCTCACACCTGGAACTCTTGGTATTGCCATCTGATCTTCCTACTTCGCACAAGATAGTCAAATACCAGGTTTGCAGCTTACAACACGGAATTGCATTACATATCACACCATGTAATTAAACATCCTATATAAAGAAAGAAGTTGGCATATTTTTATATAAATATATGGGAATCTATAGGTTGGTATATAATTCTTCAGGTTCCTGCATTACTTTTAAGAGGTTCAGATTATGTTGTGTGGATTACTTATGTTCCCCAAAGCATCATTTTGACAAGATCTTAACACAACTACCCTCAAGTTTCAGCTTGGGTTTCTGTTGTCTGTGCTTTTGCTTCAGTGAAGTTATGAATAAATACCTACCAGAAGTTTAAAATTATGCTTATTTGAAGGAGGCATTCCAATAATGGAGACAAATAAAAACATGTGTCTCTATTCTTTAAGCTCTTGATTCTTCTTTTGAGTTAATATTCTTTATTCAACACACATCCAGTAAATTGGTCTCTGCTATTACACTCAGAATTCTCGATGCAGTAGATACAACAGTTAGTGAAAGGATGAACTCACATATCCCTAGAAGCCATAATTGTGATAATTTAAAAAACTCTTATTATTTACATTTTTAATGAACTCTTATTATTTTTTGAATACTATTTTAGAGAATTTTTAGTTTATACACTGCCACTGATTTACTTTATTTTGTAGACAAGAAGAATCACATTAAGGCACACAAATGCATGGAGTGGATGTAGTTATGCTGCTAAAGCTGGAAAGGGAGGTTAGAGAAGAGTTGCTCCTGTATTAAAAGACCCATTTGTCTTAGACAGATTCACACTTGGAGAGAGAGTGGACTTGGGGAAGCATGTTGACCCTCACACTAAGTTGCAATCCGCAGATAGCCCTCTCAAGGGTTGTGAAGGTCTGTGCCATCTTCAAAAACAATAGAGTTCACAACTGGGGATAACACACTCCTGACATCAGCAGATCATTTGCTTTACGATTTTTCTCTATATCATTTACTTTTAAGGCCAATATTGATTTTGTAAGCCTGATGTTTATACCATATACCTCTCAACTTTGGTTTCTTTTCTGCAGTTTGTGATCTCTGGTTTTCAATGAGGAAAATTGTGATTTGGTGACTTTGACTGAATTATACTGTTACATGTTAGAAATGTGGGCATAGGAAGCTAGCTTTTCTGGCATTTATTTCTAAGTATCTTGCATTCAACTTTGGCGTACTGTGTATGGATCTGCATGTGCTCTTACACATCTGTGTAAACCGTGCTGCAATCAGACGTGGGAGAAGCAGACAGTTCCTTTCAGTTGTTTGGAGATGACTGACAATAAATATGGCTTATATTGGATGCTGTATATTTCATGCTGTTAGCAGCAAGGCAGCAAGCTCCCTTTGGAAAACATTCATCAAATGTAATCAGGTTGGGGAGGAAATTGGACATCTATACCTAGAAAACATTGTTTTAACTTGCTGCATAGTGCATTGACGTAGTTCTGAAGGAGAATAGTGGAGACGGTGGCAGCATTCCCATAGACTTATTCAATTTCCACTTGTTTAATATCATGTAATAAAATTAATATTATTTATGTTCTGAAAATTTGTATATTATATTTGAATTAGAAGACAGAGTGATGAAGAAATTCAAGTAGAAGGAGGGTCGTGTATCTGACTGTCATTTTAACACTGACTGACCTAACATCAGAAGATCAGTTATAGACATGAGGGTTTGATTTGGAGGTGAACTGTGGTAATATCTGTAAAGTACATATGACGTAGAACTCAATGAAGACGTTCCTCACTTTCTCTGTTACAGGGTAGGACAGAGGGTCTTTGTTCTAGAATGATCTCTTTCTTTGACCTAGTGTGTGAAATTACCCTTGCATAAGGAAATCATAAAGTGCATTTGTATAGTACAAATACGCTGAAATCTTTTGGGGATAAAAACCCTTTTCTTATTCAAACCTGAATCAACCCCATTTTTACTGTCAGAAGGTTTGAGTTCAACTAAACTCATGAGTCAAGACATGGTAGAAGAAAAAACACTGACCAAAGAAATAAAAAGAAAACACTGAAATTTCAACACATTTAAAACTCACAGGACCAAAGCCCTGCTAATCCTGCTGCCTTTTTGTGTGATACATTTTTATAGAGATTCTAAAGGAGGTTTAGAGACTAAAGTTAATTGCGACTTATGGCTAAAACACATATCTTGATTTTTAAATTATATTTACTGGAATAGGGTATGCACATAGCATTCTGAGAATGTGCAGATCAGAGCCCAACTTACATTTCCCCTTCCACCATATGGGTTCCGGATATCAAACTCAGTCCATTTTATTTCATAGAAATCTGATAATTGTTATTAATTTGGAGAAGGAAATATCGCTATAACTTACTATTTTCATTTAACAGTGCAAAAACGAATGGATTGAAGTGAATTATTTAATATGCTGAACAAATTCAAGACTAGTCCATGTTAAAGTAGAACATCCATTTTATTTAATGGTTCATTAAAACACAATCTATACAGGCTTATTATTTACACACACGGAGTTCCTAGCTCTGTCAACCAAGGAGGCTTGAAACAATGACATCCCAGGAGCTCTCTGTGAAACTCACACTCAGGGCTCCTCCCAGCAGGGAATAGTAACTGGTGATAAAAATCAACACACTGCAGCTGCTGAGATAACCTCCCAGTAATGGGGGTGAGGTGGTGTTTTTCCAAGCCCCATTGATGCTATGTTAAAAGAACAGGAAAGCCAACTGGCTGGCCTCTGGTGTATCTGCACTGGTGTGGAAAACAGGAATAAGGAAATGAGGAGAAGGAAACAGGAATAAGGAAATGGGGAGAAGTGTCAAGTTTCCCAAGGAAAAGAGAAAAAAGAAGACAAGAGATGGGGCTCATTGTAGCCAGTGGTAAAGACTTGATCGTATTTACACTCAGTGTGGTATGGTACAAAAGGAAGCTTGCTGGCCTGGTCTTCCTTCCCCACACCTATCATGATAAAACAGCAAGCAAACTCCAGTAGAAGGTCTTCCTTCTAATAGAAAATACTCGTCAGGAGTGCCAGGGTTATAGAACACAGTCAGGCTGCAGAGAAGCTAAGGACACACAGTGAGAAAACGTATGAAGTGGCATCCACCTGAGATCCCAGAGCAGAAAATGATGTGAGGTAAAATCTAATCTAAGTACTGGAAAAAAAGCACTTCTTAAAAATAATATATTGATATATTGATATATTGATAGCGCCTCCTTAATTTTGACAAATATGCTGTTGTCAATGTAAATAACAGTAGATACTGTGTGGTATATATGAGAATTCTGTGAGATATTTTCTCAATGTCTCAATGAATTTAAACCTATTAAGAAGTAAAATACATTAAAAACAGAAAATCTCAAAACATATATAAGGGATTCTGCTTTTTGCCTCCTTATAGTACATAAAGATCTATAAGAAAATGTATTAAGAGATATAGAAAAAATATTGTGTTCTATATGTGAATTTTCCAAGAAATTCACTAAAACAAAGACAACAGCAGTCAATGTTAAAGAATCACTAAACAAAATAAACTTTGTATAAGACTACTATAGAAAGAAATGTCTATTTATCTTCCTTAGAAATCTGCAAGGATATTCTTGATATGGAAAATCAGGCATTAACTGCTTCTACCCATTAACTTCTTGGCTTTCAACTATTATATAGTTTTTTATACTTAATTAAATGTAATTTAACTATGAATATTGATTCAGGCACTGCAACATACTCTGTTGAAGACATTAAGTGATGATGTCCTTGAACGGAAACTTGCAGCAATCTGTTTGCAAGAATTCTTTTTTTAGCAAAATAGCTTAAATATGCCTTTAGAATCAATACTCAATTCCCAGAGCCGATAAAGGACTTTATAATTCATATTGGAAAAGGATGGTGAAAAAATCAGGTCCTTTTTTTTAAATGAAAACTCAATTGCAACTTTTAAGGTTCATTTCTCTTACACTATTTTATTGTACTGGGTGTAATATGTGTAGATATATGCATAAATGTGTGTGTGTGTCTGTGTGTGTGTGGTGTCTGTGTGTGGGGTGTCTGTGTGTGTGTTTGTGTATGTGTGTATATATGTGTGTTTGTGGTGTCTGTGTGTATGTATGTGTTATGTGTGTGTATATATGTGTGTGTGGTGTGTGTATATGTGTGGTGTGTGCACATTTGTGTATGTGTGTGCATGTGTGCATATATGTATGCATTGTGTGTTCATGTGTGCATTTCTCTGTGTTTGTGTGTGTGTGTGTATGTTTGAGTGTAGGTCAGAAATCAACTATACTAGGTATTATTACTTAGGTGTCAGTCACCTGTGTGTGTTTGGTTTTTGAAATGGTCTCTAGTTGAAAGCTGTCTATCCAGTAAGCAATGAAAATCCAACTGTCTCAGCCTCCCCAGGCTTGGAATGACAAGTATGGGCTATCATACTTTGCAAATGTGTGTGTGTGTGTGTTAGTGTGTGCATGTGTGTGTACTGAACGTGGGCCTCCATATTATCTAGGAAGCATTTTTCCAACTCAACAATCTACTGAGGCCTTTTCTTTATTTCAAATTTCCAAATGATTATGTTACATATTTTGTCAGTCTTTAAACACAAGTTGCATTCTGATGACCCTGTTATGCTTAGATTGTAAAAGGCATGACCAATGGATCAGTCAGGAGAGGCATCTCTGAAATGTAAAGGCAGCATTTACCTTTTGAATCCTGGGCAGTGTGTTCTTTTTGTTCTTACAATAGATGTGAACCCTAAAGCTGCTTTTATGCAAGCTCACTGCACTGTCAGGACCACCCATAAACCATTGTAAGTGTTCAGTTGGAAAGAATGGTTAAGAAAATAATCATACACACTTAAATGATGAAAAAAACACTAAATATAATCTCTATAATGAAATCCGCTCATTAGAATAGAAAATCCACACATAAAACAGAACAGACTAGAGTATACGACCTCACATTTGTTGGTATACTCATTGTTCTTTTTAAAATTATTCCTCTTATTTTTTGAGATTGTAACACAATTACATCATTCCCCCTTCTTTTCCTCCTTCTGAACCCTCCCTTATTCCCCCTCACTCTTTCAAATTCACTCTCTCTTTTGTTACATATATATGTGTATATGTATATCATATATCTGTGCAAACACGCATAATCCTAAGTGCATAGGTGCAACCTGCTCGGTTCGTATTATGTGTATTTTGGGGACTGATCCCTTGGTATTGAATGATCTGTTTGTGTGTTCTTCCCTGGGGAAGACCACTTCTGCTCTTAGTAGTTCATAACTGCCTTTAGTTCTTTGTACTTACAGATAAGAACTTACAGAGAGTGCAGACAGAAGAAACCTGCTCATTTTGTCAAGGCTGGGGATAGTTCTTTCATTTTGATTCCTATTATTACTCTTGTCCAATTTAAACATGATTGGGTAAAGCAGCCATTCTTCAGATTCTAGGTGATTGAAGCAGTCGGTTGCATGCAGATAGGCATAGTGAAAGGGGCACCGTGATAGAGTGCTTCCAGCTTTGGGGATCCATTGCTTGCTTTGGTCATAATATCCTTGAGTCAAGTCATTCTCCTGTCCATCAGAATATAGGTGAGAGTGAACTGGTGGTGGGAGAAGGACAAAGGAAGAAAGAGGGGAGGGGCCTGGAGGCATGGAAGTGGTGGCCATCTCGGGGTCGCTGTATCTCTTACATTTCATCAGGCTGCATTTGCAGTTGAAATTCTTGTGGCCATGAGAATATCCCTCGGGCCATATTAGACAGTGAATACACGGCAGCATTTTGAATCCCACTGAGATAGACTGATGGTTTTTGCTGCCTCTGTGGCATGTTTGTCATAAAATGCACAAGACTAACTTATGAGGAAAACATTTTTAAAGAAAAAAAACTGTTTAAGAGAAAACACAATAAAGATGTCTGAGATTATCATTTATTGCTATATATACTCTTCTCCTCTTCTTGATGTCACAGTATTTAGGAAAGAGAAACAAGATACAGAATTCCCTTTGAATAGCTACAGAAATCATATAAGATTTTTTTTTAGAAACAAAATGATCTGTATAATATACAAACAAATTTATGCAAACTTTTAAATATATTAAAAGTCACAGTATTAACCAATAGTCTCTGAAAATTTTGAAGAACCATTTTGTCATTGGACGAAGAAACTGAGGTTACCTACAGTGGCTGAGATCCCAACAGCCAAACCTTAGCCTTAGCCACCTCCTTCTTACAATTTTCTTAACAGCTTCATTTCCCTGATACAACTTAGTCTGGAAAGGGGAAAAGTTTACATGTAAATGCATGTAAAATAATTGGCAAACACACTACACAAAAGTTTCAGAATTCAAAGATGACAATACTGATCAACATAGTTTTTAAAATCAGACAGTCCCTAAAATGTGAAATTAGAATGTGTTGTAAAGAAAGGGAATGTGGAAGGTGTCTTAAAGCATCATCTTGTCAGGGATCATGAACTCAGAGGCAAATCTAGGGATGTGCTATCACTCACAGGAGATGTCAACAGAAGAGTTCCTGTAGGACTGTGTTGACCTACACAGGTCTATGTTAGTTGTTTTTCTCATGGCTCTGACAAAGCATTAGACAGATGCAGCTTAAGGAGGAAAGGGTTTATTTCAGCTCAGTGTGAGGTCTAGTCCATCACGGTAGGAGAGACTTGGCAGCAGGAGCTTAAGGCTCTGCTCACCTTGCTTGCATCATCAGGAAGCAGAAAGGACTAAATTATTCTGCTCAACTGGCTTTCTCCTCTTCGTTTGTCTGATCTCCAAGCCATTAATATTGCCACCAACAGTTAGAGTGATCTTCTCACTCAAATAACCCAATATAAGAAGAAACTTCCCTATAAGCCTGCCCAGACATTTATCTCCAAGAGTATTCGAGACTCAATCAAGTCGAAATATCAATATTAACCATTACAGTACTTACATTTCTTGAATCTTATATAGTCATTTCTGATCAAAATTGGCTTGTGGATAATTCAAAGTAAAGAAGTATCTTTATATTCAAAATAACATGGCGAAAACTAGCAGGTGTAAATGAATGTGATGTCGGATACCTGTTTGGAATGCTTACCTTCGTGCACATTTTTCTAACTTTAATTTTTATGTGTATGGGTATTTTGTCGGTATGTATATCACTAAACCATTTTTGTGCCTGGTGCCCCTAGAGGCCAGAAGAGTGTGTTGGATACCCTGGAAATGGAATGACAAGGGGTGGTGAGCCACCATGTCAGTATGAGGAATCAAACTCTAAACCTGGTCCTCTGGAAGAGCAGTCAGTGACTTTGCTGAGTCATTTCCCCAGACTCTTGTCACAGTATTTGTATTATTCTAACTTCAATGGGGCAATTCAAGCCAGTGTTCTCAGCTTCACAGGCTGAGCGCAAGTGTGCACAGAGAACTATGTCTAAAGAAGAACATATATGACTCACTTCACAAAAAATTTCATGACTATGATGCCAGAAAGTAAGCATGACGTGCAGTGTAGAACTCTGGTAATCATATTTCTACCCTATAGCTGGCATGAGGAAGGCAGGGGAGGACCCCTGAATTATGGTCCTTATGGAGGACCAAGAGTGTTGAGTAGCTCCTGGAGAGCCTACAAAAGCAAGCTGGCTACAGTGTTCTTGCAGTATGCACTGTTCTGTGTTTCGTATGAGGTGATCTGTCAAATTGACTTTAGGGTTTTCAGTAGCTTTTGACCTTTCCTCTTCCCTTCTGAGGCTGAGGATTTAATTTGGTTCTGCCCTCTCTCCATCCTTTTGTATTCACTTATTCATTCTGTATTTATAGCTACTCTTGTTCTAAAAATATTTCAGAGGTTTGCAGAAGTCAGGCACATATGTTACCATCCGATAACATGCACTAACGATGCAAACACAAGCGTAAAACAAGATGAAAACAGAGGAATTTCTGTGAAAAAAGTAAAGCAGCCAAGAAGGAGCTAGTAAAATATGTCTTCGCTTTCAAGTAACTAAAGGAAGATGAAAAAACAAGTAAAACCACAGAGCCGAGGGGGTTTGTTGGTAGAAAAATTATAGAATTTTCAGGCTGAAAACTATGAGAGAATCAGCCTATAGTCAAGATAAAGGAAGGCACGATACTGGATATAATAACCTGTGGTAAATTACTGGCTTGTATCACACATTTGCTTTTTATGAAGTGCTAAACGCAGCCTTACGGCAAGACACCAAATGATACTTCGCTAGGTAATCATTTCTCCAAGGAGTCAGAATGCTTCCCTAGGGCCTGCAGGTGTGGCACACGGGTCGTCTGTACGCCTAGAACGACCGATGCTCAGGATTTGATTCCTAGGACTGAAGGGAGCGGCACTTCTCCCAAACATCTCACTGTGGATTTTCATGGGTCTTGGTTTGCTCTGATAACCCACCAGGAGAGCCAGACGATGGCAGGGCGGCACACCCTTCAGGTGGTCAGCACAAAGGCAAAGGAAGGAGATAGTGGGTGTAAACATCAGAAGGTAAAGATCAGTGTTTTCTGGGAGACTGAGAAAGCCAAATGAAGTACATTGGTGCACAGATCACCTGACATCTACAGAATGAAATACAGGGATGCAGGGTCAACGTTTCATTCAGAAAATACTGGTAAGTTCATATTCAGTGCACAAATAGGTGATAGGCATTCATTTATACTGAAAAACAGAGGTATAAACATTGTCAAGATGGATGAGAGTTATTATAAGAAAGAAAATGGGGAAGTTGGTTGCATAAAGTTTCCTGAGATGTGAAATTTAAATAAGGAGTGTTTCAAGGGTGTGCAAAAGCAAATCAGGACCTGTGTCACCTGTTGGAGCACGTGCCGCCTGACAGCTTACTTCTCATAGTTAACCATGGTGAGATTAGGGATTTGAGCAGTTGATCTTACGGCAATCTTAAAATAAACATCACCATTTTGTGGATTAATTCTAACCACATTCATACAGGCACACACAATCACATACACACACACACACACACACACACACACACACACACACACAAAGGATGTATCCATCCAGCTTGGAGAGTAATTTCCTTCTTTGTAGTCTCTTGTTCTGCTTTGATATTGTATGTACTTGCTTTTCTGTATGCCTGTGTTTATTGGAAATTAATTTACATATTCTCCTTGACAATTAAACTAACTCTTCCTTTATCCCCTCTGAACCTTTCTGATGCTCCTCTGTAATCCTAATCATTTCTTCCTAGAAAAGCCTCTTTTATCTAACAGGACTATTGATTTTATAGGGCTGAGGAAGAATAACTTTAAATGTTGTTGGCTGGTCTGTGTCCTGAATGCCAAGTTTGTCCATGTTTCTTTATATTCCATACTCTGGAGGACTACAATGTGTTTAAAATTCCAAAGCCAGGAAACAAAACCTGGAGCAGAATTTGTGAGATTCCTGTGTCGATTCTGAAGCAAAAATAAGTAAATAAATAAAAATAAAGAAGGAAAAGGAAAAAAAACCCTAAGTTTTGTAGAATTTTCTGATATTTTGCCGAAATAGTAAGGAAATGCTAATTAAACCTCCACAGTGTAGTTCACCTTCAAACTCACACCTCTGTACTTAAACAGGAGAGAAAAAGCAATTTGATAATGCAAGGACTGCTGTCACATTTGTAAAATGCCTCAGCAAGCTGCAAATCGAGTAAGTGATAGCTCCCTTCTCTTATGTTTATCTTGCAATTTTCCTCCAATGCTTATCCAGTTTCTTCCCTTGAATACATTATCACAATTTTAAGACATAAAAATTATGCACAAGTAGGACTTATTCACTATAGCTGACTAGGAAATCGAAAATTGGCTTTTCCAGATGAAATGTGATAACATGAAGTGGGGGGAAAGACCAGAAAAAATATTCAGGGCCTTTGAAAGGAGGGAACCAATATTATAAACCAGTTAACAATCAGCAAACCAGCATTTTGTTTCTGAATCTATCAAGAGTGTAATGCCCATGGGGTCAAATGGAATAGTCAAATTCTCTGTGCAAAAACTCATTCACATACACGTCAATATGCTCACATGATACAGAATCACATAGGTCCATTTACCAAATCCTTCCAGGGTGAATAAGTGTGGTGATCCCTGGAACTAGAGAGATAACGCAGTCAAAACCTTCCACAAAAGCACGAGGTCCTGAGTTTGGATCCCAAATCAAAAGCCAGGCATGCTGAAATGTGTCTTGTAATCCTAGGGCTGGGGAAACAGAGACTAGAGGATCATTGAGGCTCCCTGTCCAGCTGGTCTAGACAACTGGGGATGTCTGGGTTCAGTGAGAGCCTGTGCCAAACAATAAGGTAAATATCAGACTAGATCCAGAATGCTCAAGGACACTGAGGGTGGTACGTGTGGCCGCCAGCATAGTACTGTCCTCTAAATTTATATCTCTCCTTATATGGTAGTGCAGCTCTAATTCCTCACCAGGCAAGCATCCTTGTGCAGTAATATATGGTTAATGCAGAAACTTGCAACTGGCCATAGTGTCAAGGGAGTGCTCATCCACAAATGTGTCATTTATAGAATATCCCCCACAAGGCTCAGACAGAGGTTAGTGTGGACCAGAGCAAACCAGCATCTTCTGTACATGACAGGAGAGCTATGTTCATGAACTCACGGCAGCTTTGCTTGCCTGCCCAAGATCTAGTTAACATTCCACCTTGTAGTGGGAACTAATTCATTAGCTCCATCACTAAATGAGGAGCTATGGACAGCAGAGGATTTCTGAGAAAGAAGAAGTCTACTTTCTTTAGTGGTGTATCTCCTGACAATACCACAACGATCAATTGGATAAACCCACACCCAGGAATATACGAACAACAGAAATTGGAGTCACGGGATTACTTTTGAAAAATAAGGTTACAAAGATGGGAAGGGTTAGGGAGGTAGAAACCGATCTAGCAGACAGTAAAGGAAGAAGCAGGGGTGAATATGATCCAATACATTGCAATTAAAAAAAAATAATGAAAATCTTTTTTAATAGTAAGATAGCAAGTTGTAAAGAAGACACTGACGTTGACCTCTGCCCTCCACTACCCCACCACACACACACACAGTATTCACTTTCATGGTAACACAGAGTTGTAAAAAAAAATCTTGCTCTGTGTGTCACACTAGTAAGGTTCTTCTAAGATTAAGAGATGCTTCATAATCATCACTTCACATGATTCCCAAAGCCCCTCAAGGTAACCAAATGGCTTCAAATCTATACACATGGGAACTGCATTTCAAAAACTAGCAGGCAATTAACAGGAAAGACAGTCAGTATAAACTTCCGTCATTTTGAAACTAAAGTGATGTTTCCATTTATCTTTGTTTCAGCAAATTTTTTATTTTTTATTAAAAATTTCCACCACCTCCCATTTCCATCCCTCTCCCCTCTCCCTCTCACTCCTCTTCCCCCTCTCACTCCCCTTCCCCCTCCCTCTCCAGTCCAAAGAGCAGCCTGCCCTGTGGGAAGTCCAAGGTCCTTCCCCTCCATCCAGGTTTTGGAAGGTGAGCATCCAAACAGACTATCCTCCCACAAAGCCAGTACATGCAGTAGAATCAAAACCCAGTGCCATTGTGAGGGCTGACTGAGAAGCCAATGGCACTGGGTTTCCATTTATCTTTGAAGACCAGTCTAAATAAACACAAATAAATAGTTAAAAGGTATGGAAAGAGGTATCAAGTCTACCTGGACAAGAATGCTCCTACCGCACATAATCCTTGTCTCAGGGATTCTTTTGTGACTCTTCCAGCACCTATCAACATTGTTAAATACGTAATCACTTCTGTGCACTGCACAGCTCTATGTAGGGTGGGCTGTTAACACAGTGAATAACAGAACAACACACTAGTAGACAATTATAAAATCATTATTACTCCACGGGACAAATAATTTTTTTCTACACTGCTGGACCCATGTTGAAGAAACAAGCAAATGTTTAGTCAAATTATTTTGAAAATATGAATGTGCTAAGGGTTTTAGTGTTTCACCTTAAAATTCAAATATTAATTGTTTGACATATATCACATGCTTTATATATTATTTATCATATCTTCATGATTCTTTCAAAGTAGTAGTTAATTATTTGCAGTATATCCATTCGACTGCTATACAAAGGGAGGAAAGGGTTCCTGTATAGAATCGAATAAACGGAAAGTTAACTTATTTCTAAGGAGGCAAAACTATTTTATGAATATATTTTAAAATTTAATTGTCTGCATAGCCTACATATTTGACTAATTTTCTACTCTGTCTTTGATCTACTTCTAGTCACAGAACAGGAATATTATCCAGAACTATTTTAGTATGACTTCAAACAAAAAGCTAAAACTGACTTATCCACAAAATCAATGCTAGCCCAACTTCAGGTATTGAGTGTCTTGTATCTAATGGGGGATGAGTATGTTGTGAGCAGCAGTTATCAAATTAAAATTCTCAATTTACTGCAACCAGATTTCTTTTAGAACCTTGCCTAATTTTAATTTTCATGCTTTCAGTGTACATTAATTTGCATACCGATGTTAAAGCGAGCTATGTGCTGAGAAACAAAGTCAGATTCAAAAGACTTAATTAAAAGCGTAAGGAACATGAACGGAAGTTTAGATATTATAAGTCTGACCTATGCTGGCCTATTATATATTGATTTATAAAGACTCAATTTCTACTTAAGAATTCCTCAGGGAATGATTACAGAATAAGATATTTGCAAAACTGTAAAATAAAGCCATTAAGAATGACAGCAGTTTGAATTAGTCATGTTCTCAGTAGGCTATGCCATGAAGATTAACAGGCCAACCTTTTCTTTCCATCGCAAAGCAGATTAGAAAAACTTTGCACTCACGTTTTAGTAGCACCTTATTTGTGAAATACACATTAATTCAAATCTTACCCTAAAACTGCTGTCCAGCCACGGGCAACATTCCTCCTCTTCGTAAGTCATTTGCAAATGTTTGGAGACATTTCTGTTTTCTTTGGTTTGGGAAAGGGAGAGCTGCTATGGCCAAGGATACTGCTGGCACCCCACGAAGCATAGAGCCACGATCCCCCAGCAAAGAACTAACCTTCCCAAAGTGTTAAATGGTACTAAAGTTGAACTTAAGTATTAAAATTATTAGTACATACCTAACAAACTTTTAGCATATATTGTTTGTAAAACTTTTTTTTTCAGTGAAAAAAATTAAACACATATTTTCCTATGTATAGTCAGAAGCAACTATATGCTCAGCCTCAGCTCAGGGATGCGACTTTGACAGCACTGTCCGTGGTTAGCATCTGTGGTACTTCTTCAGAGAATGTTGCATGGCACTGAGTCATTCTGCCACTCAACAAAACTACAACCTTTTTGAAAGCGTTGATTTTGACATCACAGGTATCTACATGTCCTCATGGAGTTTGCAGTGTAAGAATTTCACATACATATGAATGTGACTGTCACAATCTATATTAGTGACTATGCCCTCGAGGAGTTTACAATGCAATAATTTCATAACGTGCATGAATTTGACTCACACAAATAATGAGACTTTTGTAAAGTGTGAGCGATAATATGAATGAGAGTGTTACTTTAGTCAAAGACTGCCAAAGTGTCAGAATGTCGTGGACACTCTCTTGGTGTCGAAATGACTCCATGTGATCTGTAGGAGAAGCACGGACTTACTAGGGAAGAATAAGGAGGAGCTCAAACAGGACATGTGTCTCCTGAAGGATGGGCAAGTCTGTATCTTCACAGATTGTTTAGATCTTGGCTCCAATACCTTTTGTTTGATGGTGTGTGTGCACATCAGCCTCCAATCAACTGGGACCATTTCTGAATAGTGGGAAGAATTGAAGCCAGTCTTTTGATCAAAATTCCCATTCTATTTAACCAATGGTGGTGTTCCCCAGGGATTAAAATTTAATCTCTCTCTTCGAAGAAGTGGGGAAAGGAAATAAAATGTTCTTTTTTAAATTTTTTGAAAAGAAAACAAACTATGGTTTTTTGCATTATACATACCACTCCAAGGTCCAAGTCCCTCTCCTCCTCCCATTCCCTCCCCCATACCACCCCTATCTACTCTTCAGAGAGGGTAAGGCACATTGCTTTGGGGAAAGTCCAAGGCCCTCCCTACTATATATAAGCTAAGCGAGGTATACATCCGCAGAGAATAGGTTCCTAAAAAGCCTGTACAAGCAGTAGGGATAAATCCTGGTGCCACTGTCAGTGGCCCCGCAGTCTGCCCCATCTATGCAACTGCCAACCACATTCAGAGAACCTTCATCCAGCAACTGACAGAAACAGAGGTAGAATGTTCTTATTATCCCATGAGTAACTATGAACAAAGAGAGCAAGGTAGAGAATTCCTGGGGAAGAAAAATCAAAGAAAAAGATTTCTCTTTCCTTAAATCTCTGCTGATTGTTATTCTGTTGTACTTCTGGTTCAGTCTCCCTTCTTGACCCCTCCTATGATCAAAGAACACTTGAATTAAAGGTCCAAGAAGTTTTCACAACTTGTCGATTTTTTTTCTAATTAAGAAAACCGAGACACTGGGGAATCCTCACTCATTCAAACACCTTGTGAAAATTAGTGCTGTCCTGTAGGGCTGACCCTGCTGAAATGCAACTGAGCGTGTCAAACACAATGTAAGCTTAGACCACTGCATGTTTTGTAAGAACAAAAGACATTTTAAAAGTATGACTTACAGAGAATGCCCAGCAGTAAGCGTACTCCATGTTGATAAACAGACAGCAAGTGATGTTTTCTTGCAAATTCACCAGCCATTTAGAAAATGTTGCTTTTCTTCGTTGAAAAACTATTTAAAAAAGGAAAGACCAGAACATGTTTTCGGCTTTCCCAAACTTAAGATAAAACTCATCCAGACTTCCTTATGTTAACACATACTTAAGGACCTCCTTGAGAGTCACCTATACTCTCAATCCTAATGTTACTCTTCTTGTAAGGGGCCTGGGTGCATCTTGTGTGTGTGGATGCCAATCCTGACATCACTAGTACCATATTTCCTTTAACAAGAAACCTGTCCTCAGAGGGATAATCTCTGTTCCTGCTCTCCACACCCATCATCCTTTAATCTCTTTTGGACATAGGAATTCAGTCAAAATTTTCCCTTGCCTTCCGTTTCACAAAATTCACATTTTGACTAAAAAGAATACCACCAGACTAGAAACTAAGAACAGAGGGTGGTTCAGCTACAGATATCTTTTTTCCCCTCCTGGCTGAGTTTGTCCTATGTTTGGGACTTTTGAGTTCCTTACTGCTTTCTCTTCTTGCTCCTTCAGACTTTGTATAGACAGTCTGGTAGTTTATAGGGGTTTCATTCATTCATTTGTTGGTCCTTTGATTTTTATTGAGCTCCACATTTTTCTCTGCTCCCCTTCCTGCCTCTCCTTTGCCCTTCAACCCCCTCCCAAGGTCCGCATGCTCCCAATTTACTCTGGAGGTCTTGTCTTTTTCTACTTGCTAAGTCTGAGTTAGCTTCTGCTTAGCCTATCACCACATACATACAATGACCACTGCACCTTTTCTGAGTACAGGTGTGAGACTGTGTGTGTATGAGAGAGTGTGTTTATGAATATGTGTATGAGTGAGTGAGGGTGTGTGACTGAATGCATGTGTAAAAGTATGCGTGAAGGAGTGCGTAAGTACGAATGTGTATGTGAGTATTATGAGTAAGTGTGTGTGTGTATATATGCGTGTGTGTGTGTACTGGACTGTCTGGAAATCAAAGGACAACTTGCTAGAGTGTATCATATCCTTCAACCATGTGAGTTGAGGGGATAAAATTTAGGTTGTCAGGCTTGGATAAAGCAGCCCTATTTACTAAGCCATCTCCATTCCCTCCAAATACTCTTTTTTTCACCTCCAGTGAGTGCATCATCTGCCCTGGGTTGAAGTCTCTTGATGGGACAATAAAATCTTGAAAGTACACAATTCAACTTGACATATATATACCTGACATCTCTTATCCACATACAATTCATTCCTTCTAGATTTTCCTTAATATGTCATCTTTATAATGAAGTATACACATTTGGTTTTACTATTAATTTGTTCATTTTGCTTATTTTCTCTTACTTGCTCACTTTCAGTGAATTTAATGAATGTGTTTAATAAACAAATATCCATAAAACACATTAAAACACACATTGAAAGATTCAAAAATATGTGAGATTTGGCCTTGCTTTCAAAAGTTTTCAGCCTAAATTAAAGAAAGGTGAACATACACTGGTGAAAATCAAATGAAGTGAGTGCTAACAATAAACATACATTTACTTCTATAAGCTTCATGTCACTGTGTGTGAGAGTTTCATCAAACTGTCTGGCTTGTCTTCCTTCCTCTTTATATACTGTGAAGTGGTGTGATAACATCTATCTCACTTGAATTTAGAGACTGAGTACATATATGAAAAATGACCAGGATCATGTTGGGAATAAAGTTAACACTTAAAGTCATGGTCACTATGGATGACTCTATTCACACATGGTTATTGTGTGTTTTTTTAAAAAAAAATACATATCTCTTTATTCTATAAATTATAAGTTATCAAAATTATGACTGCGAGATAAATATGTTATAGACTTGGATTCACCTAGCAGGTTCATGATAACCCAAGATTATGGAATCTTTTTAACTTTCAATATTCTATATCATTCAAAATGCCAAATTACGTATTATAAATACTGTAAGTTATCAGAAAATCATTCATTTAAAGGGTTCAAGTACTTGTATTTCTGATACTCACAGTGGTGAAAATATGTACATGAAACAATCACTTAACTAAATCAACTTATAGAAATAAGCTTTAACCAAAATCTCTTAGTTCACAATAAAACAAAACCCAGATGAAGAATGTACATCAAGAAAGATATGGTTCATTTGGAATGGATATTTAATGTCAAAGGATGTGTTGTAGACTTTAAGTTCGTTTTTGTTTTTTGTTTTTTGTGTTTCTCTGCTTTCTAAACTCAAGGCAGATTAACATTCAAAATTCAAATTTTATGATTTCCAAAAAAAATAAGTTAGGATGAAAGTAGTTTTGACATTTGGAAGTAAAATGACTTTGAAATAGGAAGTTTAATCTTGGTTCTTTGGAAGTTCCACTGACATGGGGCTTTAGGATAAGAAACATCAACCATGGTGAAATGCTGCTGATTTAATCAGTCAAAGGACTACTGAGTTGTGTGGTACTTTCATGTGCTTAGAAACTGTATTTTCTTCTGCCCCGTGGAGAGCAAGGCTGATGGCTGTACAATCTCACAGAAAGATGTTGACTTAAGCCAGACCTCTGTCATGTCATGCAAGGCAGTAATCAGACTCAACGCTGTCTTGACAGAATATACCACTTGCTTTAAAAATCAAAAACATAAAATAGATTTATTTATAACAGTATCAGAAAACAACACGAACTGCTTTATTTCACATTCATGATTCATAAAAACAATAATATTTATTATGAAGAAGTTATAATTGACATAATATTAAATTTATGCAGGTATTTTCCCACTATAAATGTGTTTCTACTTTTTATAACATTGTAGAACGAGGGCCGGCTTGTTGGGATTTCTGTCCTGCCCAGTACCCCACAACCGGCAAGTCCCAACGAAAAATCACACACAGGACTCCATAAAGTTATAAACTGATTGGCCCATTAGGTCAGACTTCTTGTTAACTCTTATAACTTATGTTACCCCATTATCCTTATCTACATTAGCCACATGGCTCTGTACCTTTCTCAGCTGGGCAAGTTACATGTTGCCTCTTCGGTGATCTACGCAGGAGTGGCAGAGGAACCTCCCTGCTTCCCAGAATTCTCCTGTTCTCATTGTATCACCTCCACTTCCTGCCTGGTTTTCTCGCCTATACTGCCTGCCTGGCCAATCAGTGTTTTATTAAAATACATGATTGACAGAATACAGATAATTCTCCCACACCATAACATTCTGTATCTAAGAACTCAGTCATTTATTCCATTGACAGTTTATTTAAAATATTCTGTTTATTAATTATTTTTCCTTAAGTTTTTTCTTTTTCTGATTTTTCACTTTTGATGACTATTGTAATTGGTTTCTATACCTTGTATTTCCATGTGAAGACATCAAAAGCACTAAATATTTTTACTATTTCTGCATATGTATTTTAAGTATCTATATAGCTGGCTCCAGCTAGTGTTTTTTTTTTATCTTGTTTTCTTTTTCTTATCTTTTTAGTCACTTCTTTTGTTGTAATGCTTTATTTTTCTAGTAATCAAAATTTTATCCTCATGGCATTTGAATATTTTGAATAAGTGAGATTTGGATATTTATGGATACTAACCCCCGCATAGACATTAAAGGATGGCTTTCTGTTCACTTGTGAGACTTACTATATATTTGAACTTACATTAAAAAAATCTATGGTTTATGCTATTTTAAAACTGATATACAATGAAAATTAAATCACCTAACATATTGAAAATATATCAAGACCAGGTCTAGTTTCTAGTGCTAGCCACTGAGGAGCACTAACTCCTGCTGTTTTGAAATGTTGTGGTTTGAGGGCTTTTCATTGATCCATTCAGCTGACAGCATGCAGATACCGAGCCAGGCCCTGAGGGCCACTCTGATAAAATCATCGGCTCAATTCATATCTTGCAAACATACAGGCAGATGAGACCAAACACAAAACAACAAAATCACAAGTTCAAGTAGAATTAAACACACGAATGAAGCAGATGCAACCCCTACTGGGTAAATTTTGGAGGGAGAAAACTATGCTGGCTTGATGAGGTCTAGAGCCAAGGAGCATACTCTGTGAGAGATAATACACCACTGACTAGAGCAAAGAAAGATGCTCTACATGTAAAAATGGCACATGCACATGCCTTAGCACAGCAAACCTGAAAGAGATGCAGAAAGAAGTGAGCGGGAACATCATGCTTGTTCTTGTCAACAATGGTCAGCTGACAGGCCTCCATGTTTCAGGACGTTGGGCACCAACTTGGACCATCTCCGTGGTGGAGTGGAATCAACAAACGTTAGAGGATCTGGAAACAGATTCTCCATGTCTATTTTTACGCCTCTCTGAAGTCAGTCCCACTGAGCATGCACCTGTGCTCCGCGGGGTCTCCGTTCCCACGTCTGCCCTAATTGTCTTTTCCCATTTACTGAAAGAGAGCACATCTGCCACCCATTCTGAACCTTACCTTGGCACAACACCCTAGGGCATAAGTCAATGTCATGTCCCTGAGGAGTAATTCTGGGAAAACAACACAAAGTCAGTGGGACACAATCATCACAAGATGCCTGTCTGTCTACCTTTTACCTATGTATATATCTATTTATCTATCACCTATGTTCCCATTATTATCTGTCAAATTTACATTTCAATATTGCTCAAGGTTCTCTAGAGAAACAGAGCAAATAGAATAAATACATATTAGAAGGGGGTTTATTATATTGAGTGGCTTGCCAGATCATGACTGTCTTCACACTGAAGAGGCTGAGAACACAATGGAAACTCACTCAGCAGATTGAATACCTCTGAAGTCCCTACCTGGAACTAAGGGACTGAAGGATTACTGAAGTGCCACTCATCTGCCATCCATATTGAAAATCCAAAGAAACCAGGTATTCCTGTCAAGACAGGATGGAAACTGTAGATGCAGCAGCAGTGGCAATGGTAGCAACAGGGCAGATGGTGGACACACTCACTTGCCAACTATACAAGCAAGTAGGCAAAAAGTGACAGATTTCTCTCTACCAGCATTAAGTTTGACCAATATTGGAAAGTAGAGGTATGGAGAGATTGCTCAGTGGTTAGAAACACTGCCTGCTATTCCAAAGGTCATGAGTTCATTTCCCATCAACCACATGGTGACTCACAACTGTCTGTAATGAGATCTGATGCCTTCTTGAGGAAGAGACCTGCTCAATCATCCCCATCAACTTAGACCATGAAACCTAATATGGACAAGTTCAAAAGAACCACCATATATGGTCTGCCCATGAATGATTCAGCACTGCCAGGGCATAAATTTCATCTCATTTTCACTAGTATAAGATGCCATGTACTACTGAGGGGGGTCTTCCCCCACTAAGGTAATCTGTCCATATCCTTCCTCCATATTATTTAGTCTCAGGTAAGTCCAGATCCAGACATGTTGACAACCAAGATTAAACATCACTCTATCATATACCTATCCATGCATCTATCTGTCTATCTATCTACTTATCTATCATTTATCAGTCTGTAATTTATTTTATTCACTCATCCCTTCAAAGAACAGTTTTATTTCAAAAGCAACCTCTTGTTTCAGGATGGAAAATATGCTAGTACTGTTGCATGTTTGAATAGGTCATCCTCATTGCTTATTTTAGTTTAACAGAAATTGTCTTTGGGGGCTTTCAGATTTGACAAGTGCGACTAACGTTTAAAACTTGGAGTATCACAAATACTACATTCATAATAAAGCACTTAGGGGTCAGCTCAAAGTATTTGATGCAAACGTATGAAGCACTAAACAACACAAAATTCATTGGAATTTGTATGTTCTGGGATTGTTTTAAATTACAATGTAATTTTTAAGTACTGGTTTTAAATATGTGGAGTTTTTCAAAATCATTTTTTTGGCATACGTAATAAAATTCATATAAACACTTCTCTTTACTTGCAGCAAGGTGATGTTGTTCTATACTCAGTTTACTGGAAAACTACTGAGGCAGTGTTGTAGCAATGTGTGAGCTCTGCACCCAGGAGTCAGAGCATCTAAGGAATAGTTTGAACTATTTCTCGTATTTTCTTCTAATATCAGAGGAAAAAAATAGAACACAAGATACTAGTTACACAATTTTAATAATGCAGAGATTGACATCTCCTTGTGCTTAACACTGTGATCAAGTGTTAGCAAAATTAATAAATATCAACAAGCAAACTTGATCAATATGTTAGATACATTGGATTATTAATGTTTCAGTCATGGAGTTTAGCACCTCTTTACATTAAAATGGAAATATATTTTTATATTAGACACTTGAGGAATGCCTGGTTTTATGGAAAATACTTGGCAAAATTATGAAACAAGGCCTCTTTTCCTACCTTGTGTTGAAAATCAGTTTTCACATTTGAAACATGTCAGGGTGCATATGAGATGCTAAATGGTGCACAGAAAACAGAACATCTTCCCTCTTAGGCAGGTTGAACACAATGGGAGAACATGCTATGCATACTGACTCACAGGCAAACACAAACATCATTCTGTTTTATGGAAAGAGCAGAGATTGTGGTAGATAATTTCAATTTGTTTTATAGAATATGTGTATATATAGGCATATGATGTTATATATAAAATAGATACATACCCATTGTATAGATTATATATGTTAATCAATACTTTTTACTGTATTATTTTATCAATACTTCAATCCCTGAAATTCTAACACACTTTCTTCCTATTATTATGTCACTGTGTACTAGATATAGTTATTTTTTAAGGCTGAAAGCAGGAACCTAGGTTTATGGATATTAATATTAAACCAGGTAATATTTAGGATCTAAATCTACTTTGACTTTCTTAATTTGAAGGACAAATAGAGGTCATCAAAGACAGACACAGTCTCAGTAAGATGAATGACTGTTAGGAGAAACCCTTGTTGCCTTTACCTGATGTGGTCACTGCAGCAACTCCATTGCTCATATGCAGTAGCAAGTTTTTGCATACAATCTCTCTCTCTCTCTCTCTTTCTCTCTCTCTCTCTCTCTCTCTCTCTCTCTCTCTCTCTCTCTCTCTGTGTGTGTGTGTGTGTGTCTGTCTGTCTGTCTCTCTCTCTCTCATTCACTAACACACACACTGTTATAGACATAGGTTCATGGGATATTTGTATCTATTTTTACATATCATGAGGATATTAACAGACTTGACAAATGTTACAAGATACTTTATCTTACATAATAAACTTTAGGCTGTTATTAACTTACTGATAATCCCCATAATCCTACAGAAATATGTTTTTATTTGGATCTTACACTGACTTGTTAGTGGCAAATGCAACAACTTATAAAATCTATTTCCTGCTAAGAATTCTACTATATTGTACACTTGATCTTATTTAATATTTGTAACACTATAATATGGACAGTGATATCCAGAAACACTGTTTAGCTGCTGTTGTTCTGCATATCATTTTGCTGCATAAAATCAGGTTCAGACTTTCCTACTTCTGTGTAATTTCCTATGTATTGCATTCACATAAATATTTCAAAGAAGGAAAAGCAGATAACTCCTTGCAAGAAAATCGTAAGGAAGAACTTGCTAGATACACAAATGCCTCTGTGAGCTCAGTTTGTAGCTTGTCTTGACTGTTCAAAGTCATTTTTAACATTATAAAAATTATTTTTCATTTTAGACTATAATGGTGTCAATTTTTAATATCTCATAAGATGGTAATATTTTCTTTCTTGCTAGAAACAAAGCAGCTGCTGAGAAGTTGAAAGATTACAGTCCCATTCCCCAGGAAAAAAAGGGGTCAGGGATCTCCATTACCTGCTGCTTTCCAGCTGAATTTGGGGGTTGAATGCTTCAAGCGCAGTGTGCATACAGTAGTCACGGGCAACTACAAATGATGGCGCAGTGATTCAGAAAGGTTAAGAGACTTATATGTATTCTCACAGAGACGGACACCACTCAGGCAGAGAGCAAAACCTACAGAGTTGGCATTTATTTTATTGCTGTTAACTTTATACCACAAGGTGCTCTAGCAGTGAACACGGCGAAGGATGGCAATGCTCAGTCACTGAACTCGCTGTCTTCAGAGGAAATGCTGACTGTCTGCAAGTTGAAGAATTAAGGCTAGAAGCTAAGGTAGTTGTATAGGAGAGGGGGAAGTGTCCTGAAACATTTTAGCCAATACATGGTAGTCATTCTGCACACAACTGGTGAATCAGTGGGTGAATGAATTGCAGACTTAGCTATAGAAACACACATCTAGAGAGCTTCTGATTATACATTTACAATAAACATAAGTTTCATTTCTAAGCAAATTACTTAAGTTCAAGTAGCAACTTAAAGAGGTATATAAGGGTTTTTGTTATATATGAACAGTTCAGGACTGTTTATGCCATCAAGTATCTACACACTGAACAATATAATAGATTCTTTCAACAGGAAGGAAAGTGTGTGTGTGTGTGTGTGTGTGTGTGTGTGTGTGAGAGAGAGAGAGAGAGAGAGAGAGAGAGAGAGAGAGAGAGAGAGAGAGAGAGAGATGCAGACAAGAGAAAAAGACAGAAAGAGACAGAGATCTGAATGCACGTGTATCATATGGAAATGTAGGCCAATCATTTGATACATACTTTTCTACTGCTCAAAGTTTTCATTATCTGGTTGTGGTCCCTTAGTAAATTAAGAAAAAAAAATCAACAAATATTGCATAATCTTACTAATTATACAAGTTAAAAACTTTTCAGACAAAAATGACTAAAAACACAGACGTGGATTTATTTGGCAAGTAACTCAGAAGCAGTGACTTCGGGGTTATTATGTTTAATAAGATTGCTATAACAATGCCCAGATTTCAATAGCTTAGCCCAGCCCATTCAATTTTTGCAATATGCTAGTACTGGCAGGATGTTTAAGAAGATAAACAGAAGCAGATCATATCTTAACATGGCAAGGAAAGACTGAAAAGACTTCTTTGCCAGCATGGCATCCCTTGTATTGGACAAGGTAAGTTATATGGACACATCTATTTTTCAGGGAGCAGAGACATTCAATAGAACCCTGCATTTACAGGGGGAAAACCTAGAATGCTTATGTAATTGGACAGTAAATACTGTGATTGGTAACCTAGAGTTGTCACCGTAGGTTAACTAGACCTTTCTTAGCACGGGTGTTCAGCCTCTTCATCAATTCCAGGATAGCTATGAGGTTTTCCAGTATCTGTCAATGCCAACGACACTTCACAACACCAAAAGTTTGGATACCCAGATGCGTGCAGCCTGCTCTTGTCTTGTGCTATTAAATGGCAATGTCTTATGCCGAGAGGAGATGGAAAAGCAGAAAGAAGAAACTCTCTTCACGTGTCTTCCTTTGGGAGCTTGATATCCAAAGCATCACCAGTGGAAAAGAGGTTCATTCCCTTTGCCTTCCTAAGGGTCATGTGACAGTAGACTATTGCTCTCTGGTGAACAGAGATGTGTGATGCTGGCCACTGTCCTGTCACATGCAGTTCACACCCCCAATCCAATTATCTAACCACCCGCAAAGGTCTGACTCCTTTAATTCAAATAAGAGTCATGGTTTGAGTCACCAAAAGCAAAATTTGAGCTTTTCTCATAAAAGTGAAAGTGGAAATGTCTAATCGAGGCATAGACAGCCGCGTCTGTCCTAAGGACAGTATGTTTTCATCTGAACAGTAGTTATCATTTCTATGTTACTTGCATATCAATAACTTGAAGAAAAGACAGCAATAAAGAATACGACAAGTGGGAAAAGTATTCATCTTCAGGTGACCAAAAGATTTAATTGTATCTGATTTACCTTAATTGGGAGCCAGGGCAATTATCCCACACCTGCCTTAACGAAGGAATTTCCGTGTCCTGCACATGTTTCGTCTGGCATGTTTATGATGTGCATTCTACAGATCTAATTTTTCTACATTTAGTTCTTCTACCACAGTCCAGAGCAAAGTGAATTTTGAGGAACAGTCTTCAATCATGCTTAAAGTTAAAAATGTTTTATAATTTAACTACTCTTAATGATTTTTAAAATAAGGGACAAGTGAAGGAAACTCTGAAGTTGGCAATTTGTTCTCCCAGCATAGAGTTCCATAAAAATCATTCTTCCTTTCAAATTCCATTAAAATATATGTACAATATAAAAATTTGCTCATTTTTGACATTTATGTATTTTAATAACCTTTCTTCTAATAACTACATTTATATTTACTTGTTTATAAAGAGATAAGCAGTATTCAGAAAACTTAAGTAAGCCTGAATGTTCTTGTCAGTAATGATACAGTTTCTTCCATATGAGCAAACTGCTGCATCTTGTGAAACTGTTCATTCTACTCTATTACCTTTTATCTAAATTTTCAGATAAAACTTAAATGAAAAATGTTTGCATTTACATATTAATTTTTCTTTTCATTTCTTTACTGTTTGTTGCATAAAACATACATTCTCATATAGATATTTTTCTGTGAACAAAGTAACAAAAGAAAGTCAACGCTGTAATGTTTGCTTCATGTCTGAATCTTGTCTTGTAAGCCTAGGAAGTCTGGATCCTTGTGCAGCATAAAGATTATGACACATTATATAAATTAGTCCTGTATTCTGAAAATACCCAATTATTTATGTAAAGACAGTACACCCACATTATGGCTTACCTAGGTTCCTTTTTGTGAAATAGTAATATTAAGAAACATGAACTCTGAATTGTACTTAAAATCAAAAAGATTAATGAAGGATGTAAATTTTTATCCATTCATAACATTGGATAATTTTTATCAAGTTGGCTCCAACTAATTCTTCAAGTATTTATCATTTTCTTTTGGTGAAGACTTCTGCAATTCTTCCTTCCAGCTTTTTGGAGGTGGCAGTGCACCCCTATTGCCTAATTATCTACTTTGCAATAGTACATCACAACTTTCTGCCCCATATCAGTCACTGCAAACTAACACCATTCGTGGAAATATACTATTCTTGTGCTATTGTTCTAGTGCTATTGAGAGTAATCAATTTTGACTTCTGTAATAGCACAGTAGGTAGATTTTCACTCATTCAGTACATAGATGACATCATGGAGATTCCAACTGTGAACCAGAATCAGAAGCTGCAAGGCTAGTGAGTGACAAATGGGACTTGGAGTCCATGACTTTTCCCAAATCCATGTTTTTTTAAGTCTCTAAATCAGCCCAGGGGCCTGAGCTGGTGCTCAAAGTTGGAAAATGCTGCTTTCACACAGGAGCCTTCCACATGTTGAGGTTTATTGGGCTATATATGTGTGTGTGTGTGTGTGTGTATGTGTGCATATACTATATGTAAAGAATGTATAATATATTTAATATATATAAATTAAGCATGTCTATAATTATATGCAATAAAGAATATGATTTGGGGCCATGGAAATGAAGGTGATTTCATGATACTTGAACAACCTGAGCAATGGCCAAGGAAATTTATATCAAATATGCTATGCTTGAAATTCTTTATTTCAACTATGTAGAGCACAGGCTAACACTTGATTTTCTCAAGCTAAACTCCAGGGGAGGAAGACTACGAGAACCATATCCGGGGCTAAGTGTCCTCAGTATTTCTGCTGTTAACACTTTCGCCGCAGACACAGTCTTCAACTCAGCACACCCTGTGTGTCTGTGAGGTAAAACTGTGTATTTCTATCTGTTGAAGTCTTAGGAAAATCCTTTTTCTCAACTCCTTTACATCTTCCAAAGGTGAAATGAAAGAGCACCTTGACCGTGCTATAAACTTCCAGAATTTCAAGGATCCACTGTAAATACACACCCTGGTGATTGAGTTCCTGGAGACCCATCCTGTAAGGATTTGATTACTTCCCAAAGGTGACATAGTCTGGCAGCAATGTCATCAATACACGAGACACTGAGGACTTCAAACAAAGCCTACTGCGGTCTCTGGGCCCTTTTGCCTCCTTCAGCCTGAAATAGTTCCTCCGACTTGAGCAAGTGTTTCTTGGAATGTTGTCCTATTTACAGATAATGAATGCTGACCCTGCCTGTGTTCACAAATAGCCATGGTTGCTGACATGTGCCGAAGTCCTACTGCTTAGCTTTCCTACTTTCTGGATTTCAGGACATGTGCAAGCAATGCAGTGCTTCTGAGGTTTAAGTCTGTCTCACGCATAATACAGCTTTAGTAACTACGGTAAATTTCACAGAGGACATTGAAGGGATTCAGTGAACCATTTATGTCAAGCTTATACAGACAGAGGAGGACCTGTATGTGTTCATCAATGTTATTACGGTCCAGATATGTTTTCATAAATCCAGTTACTGAACAATAATCGAGATAATCTATATCATCTAATGTTCTCCTGATACATGTATACTTTTAATGTGTTGTTTCAACCCAACGAAGTCACTGCTATAAAAGCTGTCATATCCCTACATAGATGTGTTTTTGTTAAAAAATGAAGCAGCCATCTTCAGCATACTGTAAATTTCCTCTTTTCAGAATGAATAGCTCTATTTTAACTTACCACAACCAGATTTTTTTAAAACTTTGCGTGAATATCAATACAGGTATAATACAATGTTTTTATAATAACTATTTGCAGAGTAGCACACGTGATGGACACAGAAAAGCAGTTAACTCACATTGAGTTGAATGCTTCTCACTACTACATTTGTAGCTCCTCTGGCTGTTTGCACATCAATTTCTTGCCATTCCAGTTCAGTCTGCATTATTACACAGCATCGCAAGGTCAAGGAAAGAGCTAGCATAATTTTGTTTGATGAGAGGACAATATCTACCATTACACTCATTTTTTTTCAGGCTGGGGTAATGCTCCTTCTTCAGACCTCTTCAAATGACAGATTTCTTCACTTTAAGGGGAACTGACTTTTCAAGAACAAAGGCTAAAATGGAATTAAAATTATGCTCAGTTTTAGTCAAAGCTAATAAGAAAATAGTTTCATGTCCTAGAAATTTATTATAAGTATTATATATCTGTCCAGAACTCTTCTTAAGCATTTAACTTGAAAATCTTTATTTTATTAAATGTGTATTCAAAGCCAAAATGTGATGTTTCTTCAGTGTCTTTACATAGGTGTTCGGTCAGCTATGTGCAATATTGCTTCCAGAGTACCTGAAAATTAAACATCTTTTTAAATACACCAATGCATCTCCTGCATTTTCTGAGGGGTAGAAGTTATGCAAGGTCTGTTAGCCACAATTATTTCAGTAACCTTCATCGATGCCCCATTCCTTGGGATCTCAGCTTTATGGATCATTTGATTGGATAATGAATGCCTGTGAGCTTTTTGAGGAAGTGATTCCTTTGGCACCTTGCCAACTGTTCAGGATTTCCAAGCTTTAAAAACCACACCACGTCCGAATTGACAAAGCAATCCACGGTTTATTTTCTCTAATTACTATTGCTTAACTTAGGTTTCAACAAACTAAGTGAAAGCTTTTGCAGTTTGAACGTGCTGAAAGGCATTGGCTTGAGGTAAGCACATGAACATTGCCAGGCTCATGAGTGTGGTTTTGCCAAATGGAAAGCTGGACTTAATGACATAATCATGAATTCATGACAGTTTAGAGTTCTCACAAGTTTCATTTATGTTTCCTTTACAATAATCATCATGCAACCTATTCGGAGAGTCAAAGGACTAGATTGACTATTTTTGTAGTCACAAAGAAAATAGAATATTAGGTAACCTTTAAAGTTCTTTTTATCTTAGAGTTGTTAGATACCTATCTTTAGAGGACTCAAACACTAAATACCACATTTAACATTCAGAGAAAGCTGGATTTTAAAATGGGGTGGCACCATTTGTGCAATATCGTGAAACAGTTCTTTTCTTCCAAATTAGATCATTAAAGAAAAATTAGTACCAAATGTAAACAAACTCGGGAACTTTTGTAGATCAAAACCAAATTAAGTTTTTAAAAATAATATTTTCTTTAAAAAATTGTTAGAAAAAAATTCTCTATTCAAAATTAAAATTTGTGCATTTTTTCATGGAGGGAAAAATGATATACCAAAGTCATCAAGTGGAAGACAGTTTTGAGCAGAAAATTTAACGGCTTTGTTGAGTAGTTTGTAGACAGACGTCATATCTGCATTATCAAGCGGAGCAGAGTGGTTTGTTCACAGGGAAAGCTTAGTTCCCTGTTGAGGTTTCTGCATTCATTGGAGTGACAGGGAAATGAAACTATAGCTGTTCATCCTCACTAAATAAATGGGTAAATGACAGCAGTTAGTAGCTTACTTGGGCTCCCTCTAGGACTGGCTACTTTACCTGCATAATAATACATGCCAATGTCCATAAGCCATAAAGTATAAATGCATGGTCTGAGCTTCATGAAAGTGTCTGAGTACTACTGTTTTAAAATCAGACATGGATTGAATAGCAGCACACTCTGACTTTTGGATCGCCTCTGTGGATAGAGTAGATGGGAAACCCCTGAAGCTATGCCTGACGACTTCATTTTCTTCCCATGATAGAGTAGATTTGTGCCAGGCCTGTGAAGAACACCAGTAGGAAATTGGATGAGAACCGATCTAGCTAATATGACACAGGACTAGGTAGAAAAAAAGTGATTGACTGAGGAGTGAGGGGAAAAGAGGTTTTACCGAAGGTTGGAGATGGAGAAAGGCAGGTGGATGGCAACAAAACAATAGTTTTAAAAATACAGAAATAATAACAGTGTTTACCTTCATTCTATTTCCTTTTAAGTTAAATCACAAGAGTGAAATATATACACATATGCGTGGAACAAAAATAATTGATGTTTTGCTTTTTGTCTAGTTTTGTAAATGCAAACAACAAATGTTAATGATTTTATAACATCTGAAATTCTTAGAGCAATGTATAGTACACAATAAATAGCCAATAAACATTAACTATTATCACATTTCATTATGTTAGATGGATCACCTGCTTTCACATATTCAGTTTGTAGATGAAGATTCAGTATCTGTGATGGAAATACTGAAAATGAATGTAGGTCAATTTTCTCCCAAGCAGTAACAAAATCTAAGCACAATTGCGGATCCATATTAGCGATGAATATAGTTTACTTGTTTTAAACAGGTAATTGGCTGGTGTGTCCCTTAACACTGGAGTCAGAATATTGAAAGTTACTCTAGTTGACTGCGATGTTTATCATCTGGAGCTTGTGCTCTTGATTTGCATAGCAGGTTATGGACAGAGTGGGAGTCTTAGGCACACTGTTTAAGAAAAAGGTGAATCTTGCATTCAGCTTAATATTGTTCGGGTTTAATATTATTTCCTCTATGTAAAATGCATTTTGATAATTTCTCTTTAGATATAATAATTTTCAAATATTGGAAACATTAATGACAACAGTCAATTGATTCAGGATGAATTCATAGAGTTCAAATGATTTTCAACTGGTTTTCTGTGCAATATAGTCAATATAAAACCAGAATTTATGGAACTTTGAAACTAAATATGTTGTAGTGAATCTGTACCTTCTACTTCCCACATTTTTCGGTCTGCATGCCCTCTGTCCATCTTGTACACTAAACCCTGTCTCATGGCTACTTTCATGTGCCCCTTTGACTGCTCCTCTTCTTCAACTCTTCTCGCTAACTCTCTCCTGGATTCTTTTCTAGTGTCATGGATATTACTCACATTTAAACCCATTTATATAATACATTTATACATTAGGGCTTGGATTCTATTTGTGAGACATTCTATTCTTTCCTTCTGGTTGGAGTCACCTCGTCTAAAAAAAATAATATTTCTAAAATTCATTGACAGAATAAGGTGGGGGAGCATATTTTCTATACTATTCAATATTTTAAGTTTCCAATTATAATGTAATGAATCAAATGCTGTCGTAAAAGCTAGGAATTGATCACATAATAAAATTCAGAAATGCCTGCTAGTCCTTTTTCATGATGGCACACACATAATCTGCAAAGTTGAGTTAGTACCTAAAGAGGAAAAGTATAAATGCATTTTAATTATAGAAAGCTGGATTTTACTTTTGATCCCTAATGCCTTCCTCGAAGTGAATTGTAGGCTTATTATGCAAAAGTAATTTGTATGCCAACCCCAGAATTTACTACAATTCTGTCGATTTGAACTTAGAAGCGGATATAGAATCACCATGGTGTGTACTTCACAGAAGTTCAAGATCCTGTTTGCTTTATTTGGTTTGACATTTTCCTTCTTTGATTTATCTCTAAAGGAGAAACCATGTATTTTCAGAATTTGAGTTAGTTTCTTTTTAGAAATATGCTAACTCATACTGTTTAATGAGTTTTAATTGCAGCAAATAGATGCAGCACTGAATAGGTCACAAGGAACTTCCAACCCTTTCCGTCACTGAACGATCCCAAGGGACAGCTCTCTTCTGAAAGATAAGCCATTGCCATGGAGTGACAGACAGAAAGCAGACACTTTGTCCTCAAAGAACGCAAGTCTATGAATATGTCATCCAGGAATAATTTATAAAAGATTATACAGTAAATATAATTTGCCATTTGCTGTCAATCTACTTGCCATCTAAACACATCTTTTGTTTTTCTTTAACTAAAGTATGTTCAAGCTTCTACCGAAGACTGTAGCCTTTATGAATAGCTTTAAAACATAAAACCAATTTTTAAAAAGGGTAAATAAGGAATTAAATACCACCAAGTCAACAGAGGAAATAATACTGACCAATATACTAAAACCTAAATACTGCCTATAAAATGGAAAAACTTCCCAATTATTTATTTATTGCTTGAAAATTTGATATATCAATATAATGTGTTTTGTCTAAATTAATTTTCCACTTCCCTCCAACTCTTCCCATATTATCCTTACCACATTTCACTTCCAAAGTCATGTGGTCTATTTTGGAAACCCACTGGGTCCTCTTAGTGCTGCCAACACATGCATGTGTGTAGGGATAATCCACTTAAGCTACATAGGTAGCTTGTCAGGGTCCACACCCCAGGTTCGCTCACTTTCCCTCCCCCATAACCTATGGGTTGCTGTCAGTTCCTCACCTAGGGAATGGCCGTCCAAATTTTTCAAAATAGAAAATATTGTAAGTTATATTACATTTTATGAAGCTCTGTTTTTCAGATTGCACCAGAGCAATAACTTGCAAAGTTGCTTCCTGATATTTAATTGGAGCTGTACAGATAATCAATACAAAATATAGAGCTTTCTCAGCTGTTTCTCACGGTCACATGGGGATTACACTTCATTACAACAAAGCTCTGTTTCGCAGTGCTCTGCAATAAGTTACAACACACACAAAAATGGAAATACGAAGCAAACTAAAGTTATTTCCCTTTATAGCATCTTTATGCTAGCATTCTATGAAATGAATGAGTTTATTGCTTATCAAATACCTGTTAAATATGTAGATGTACTTATCAAATATATGCATATATATGCATCTATATATATCTACCTAGTATTTACATAGTAATATTAAAATATAAAGTAGTAAAAAGTACATTATTTACTAAATTATATTAAGTATAATTTAGTAAAAAAATAAATATGCATACATTTACCCTCCAGACTGATGCTAACTATGCAACTGTGACTGATACTGAACTCATGGGTGGCCTTCCTACTGCCTCCCCAGTGCTTGGACCACAGACATGTGTCACTGCTTTACCCAATAGTATACTTTTGGATTTTTTTCAAATATTCAAATTAAGATTTTGCAATGACAATGTTTTTTTTAAAGTTCTCTTACAAAAGTCCACATGCACACACCCCACCACCAGAAAAGTAGAAGCGGTGTGTTTCTTTAAAGTTGGGTTGAGAAACCTTTCCTCTTGACTCGTCTTGCTGGTCAGATGTGCATTTACTACACCTTTGGGGACTACAGGCTCTCTGGGTTTAAGCCAGGAACATGCCACTTGCTATCACTCAGGTTCTGTGGCTGGAAACTCTGAGTGTGTAATAGTTGGTGATTTCAGGGTTTGTTTCTGCACACTTTATCATGATCAAGAAACATCCAAAATTTAGCCCCATGTGTTACATGAGGGCTGGGCTGCTTGTTGGGGTTTCTGTCCCACCAGGTCTCCCAGCTGTTCAGTCCCAGAGAAAATCACACAGGGGTCTCCATAAGATTATAAACTGATTGGCCCATTAGCTTGAGCTATTTATTAGCTCTTATAATGTATATTAACCCATTATTCTTATCTATGTTAGCCACATGGCTCAGTACCTTTCTCAGTCAGGCAGATTACACCATGCTTCTTCCATGGTCTGGGCAGAGGGAGCTTCCTGCTTCTCAGAGTACTCCTGTTCTCATTGCCCCGCCTCTACTTCCTGTCTGGTTGACCCACCTATACTTCCTGCCTGGCCAATCAGCGTCTATTTAAAACATGATTGACAGAATACTGACAATTCTCCCGTACCACCCATGTATTAAATGAAGAATCATGGTCGCATGCTGCCATGCACCCTTGACTATGCTCCAAGTAAAAAAGGAGTGTGCTGATGTTCTGGTTCTGGATTTTCCATCCATTTCACACAGCCTAGGATGGAAGGGCTCCCATGCTGCCCTGAGCAGCCCTCACGCAAGTCTTCATCTGACAGCTAACCTACGGTGTGATTTTGTAGACATTGTGGGGGATGTACTGAGTTTTTGGCCAAGCTACCCCAGGATGTGTTGCAAGCAGCAAGTCTTAATACAAGAATGAAGGGAGAAGAGTCTCTGTTGTAGCCAAGGAAGTGTACCACTGCGTTCTTATTTCCAGGTTGAGCTGCTGAGCTGGGTCTCTCCAAAGGGGTGTGACATGCTTCCTGGGGTTCACAAAAAATCATCCTACTCCCTGCAAGAAAATACAATTTAATCAGTGCAGTCAATGGATGAAAAATAATCACATATGTAAAATAATGCTAATTCCATGTTGATTACGATGGCTCTGAGAAGCATGATCAATGAAAGCTGAACTGTCAGGGGCATAGATCAATCAATCAATTTGTTCTGTAAACATTGCGATGCTCATTTATTGATCTGTGCTGGACCTTGTTCAGCTCAGTCTACAAAAGTGAATATGAACCGTGCTGGCTCTTACAGATTTAATGAACAGCATTTGCAATTTACTATCTATCAACTCAAAATACTTCTGATTTCAGTTAAAAAGAAAAGAAAAGAAAAAACATTTTCACAAGCCCAATTTGCCCTGGAAATCAGAGTGTTCACATTGTTTTTGTACCCTCGGGGAATATGTACATTATCTCTATTCTTGTGTTCCTGCACCCAGCAGCATACCTATAAAATATGAAGTTAAGTAATGTTGCTGGGTCTGTTGTAGACCTGTAGTGGCACAAGTCTACAGTCACAGTCACTCAGGGGGTTGACAACAGTGTGACAAGTTGGAATTGGCTGGTTGATTTTCAAGGATTTGTCTCAGTTTTTATGAAAACATGGTGTTGATCCTGACAAAGTACGCAGTGTGGAAGGATATAAGATGTGGGTAGAGCCTTTAGCTAGACTGTGAACAGCTATAGAATGTGGGTAGAGCCCTTACCTACAGTGTGAATGGCTATAAGCTGTGGGTAGAGCCCTTATCTAGAATGTGAATGACTATAGGATGTGGTTACAACCCTTAGCTAGAGTGTGAATGGCTACAGGATGTGGGTAGAGCCCTTACCTACAGTGTAACTGGCTATAGGATATGGTTACAGCCCTTAGCTAGAGTGTGTGAAGCCCTAGGTTCAACACTAGTATTGCAAAGTGATTTTAAAAATTGTTAGGTCAATGATTACACAGAACACATAATAAGATAACTTGTCTGGGACACTGGGTACAGCATTTCTTCTTCAATATACTCTGCCAATCTTCTTTCGATTGCATTAAAGCCAATAAAGCCTGCCATTCCAGTCTGCTTCATGCTGGAGCAGCCTTGGTACAAGAAGCATGTAATATATGTCACCAAAACATCCTTAAATAAAAACAATTACTGCCTGAATATGCCATGTTTCTTTGAAATCATCATCCAGATTCTACCCTAAGAGATTAAAACTTGGACTGGGCTTGCATGCAGAGAAAAAAATTAGTTTATTCACTACGTACAAATTTACATGGGAAAAAATGAAATCCTTTTGCCTCATCACTCCAGTCGGTACTGTACCTCCTCACCTGGCTGCTGCAAAGCTTATGAAGGGTGGCGGGGAGACTAAAAAGACTCAAGGAAAACTCTGTGAACTGGATTTACAAAATAAATGTATCCAGTCAGACAAACCAGCCTAAACAGACAGCAACTGTAATCACTAGGCTTGGGAAGGATTATTGTGCACAAATATATCAGGAAATCCTAGGTGTTGCAGGACTGCATACTTAATCGAAGCTAAACCTTAGTTGATGTTAAATAAAAAGCAAAATTCAAAGTGACAAAAAACTGTGATTTACTCCAGACCAAATCACAAGTTTATAATGTCAGTCCTTAATCCTTCAAAATAATTTCAGACATTGTGAGCAGCATTACATGTGGTTAATTGCTTTGAAATGTACTTCTTACTACAACTGGTCAACTCCTTTAAAAGGCTAGCTAGAAATTGCCTTACAGAGAACACTGATGTGTAACATTATAGTAATAATAAGCCAAAACCACTAAGCTGTTTTCACTTTTACCAAGTGATTTTGCTCATCATTAGTTTTGCTCATGATTAGCTACCTTATTAATTAAAATATATAGAATCAATTTTAATACCTGTTTATGTCCCTATCAGCCTTAGCTGAATATACATGATTTCACATGTATTTCCACACAGAACTCCATAAGAAAAACAGGTCATGAGTAAATCTACCAGCCGTGCTTCTAACATTCAAAAGTACAGTGGGATACATGATACAACTGGTTCCCTTTTCATCAAGAAGCACAGATTCTGAGAGAAAAATAAGACTCTCATCTAGTTCAAGAATCTCGCATCTATACAATTTCTCAAGGGTTATAAACCAGTAATTTTTTCCATAAATATCAGGGTCCTTCTCCATGTGGACCCACTTGTATTGTTCTCAGGTAGTTAAAATGTGCTCTAAGTCTTTGAGAAGTTTTATATGGACACATTCGGACTGAACCAACATGAGGCTCTTTCTAGTGCTGGGTCGGAAGGGTTATTCACCAGCTCTGTCATCATTCAGTCTTTTCTGGGTGTGTTCTTCCTGCAACACAAGGAGAACGGGACGGGGTGGGGGAGGTGGTAACTCCAGCTCCGAGACTACATCTAGAGCTTTAAACTACTCATGAATATTGGCTGGATGAATTAAGCTGTTCCACTACGCTGTTTCATTCATGAGCAGAGGCTTGTGTTGTGTTTGATGCTGGAAAAATAGAGTCTTGCACAAGGAGCTGCTTCTCAAAGATCTGCCAAGTAAATAGAACATGAAAGGGGTAATTAGGTCTATTGGAAAGAAAAGAGTATAAAATAATCCTATCAAGATCTTTTTGGTACTCAGGCAAGAACTGATCCTCAGAATACCTGTGAGTGGTAGAATTATGAGAAAGAATAATTGAGCCAAGAATCAGAAGATGAGCCTTTTAACTCAGCTTAAGGACTGCTTCAAGTTGCTTAACATTCCTGAGTGAGTTTCAGCTATTAATTGTAGCTACAAACAGCTCTCCCCCTGCTTTGCACAACTGTTGGATCTCACGGTGTAAGATCCAGGGCAGTTTTATTCGAGAATGTGTCAACATGAATTTTATCAGCCTTGCTACATGTAACCTGACCCAGTCACTTGTCTTGTTTATCGTTCAGAACAGCTACAATGCAGAGGGAATTATTGTGTCTTGCTTTACTGCTAAAGAATGCACCAAAAGCAGAGATGGAATCATCTTCCACTGGGCATGTTACAGAAACTGGATTCGAGCCCATAGCTCTTAAGGAGCCGTATGAGTTCATTTTTAAGCACCAGGTGATACAGCGAGGAAGCACAGTGACTAACTACAGGCACAATGAGTCTGACCTCCACAGGAAAATGCATATTTGAAAAAGGGATCACTGTCAAGTTTTATATTTTCGTCAGCTCTCCTTGTTATATCATTAAATTCGCTATAATACTTTTCTGTATTTTAAGATGATATTTCAACGTCAGGTTTAGTCTGTGTCAATCTCACTTCCAAGAACGCTTACTGTCAGGATCAATAGCTCTTTGAATTTAAACTTGGAGTTTGCTGTGCCTCTTGGTAGAACCTGCCACCAGACTAGCTAAGCTTGGTTTTGACAGATGCACTTCCTAGTTGCTAAGCCATTAATAACACTTTGGAAGTACCTTCACACTTGTCACAAACACTGAAGCAAAGCTATGAAAACAGGTCAGAGCGATATGGTCAAGACGATGTGCAGTGGACAGAGGAAAGTACATGTCTGTGCAAAGGAAGGAACTGTTTTGATCCCTGATTATTTTAAATTCATTTCTCATTCACTGTGAGAGAATTTGAATTTGAAAGACATCAAATAGGTAAAAGATTTTGATCCTAGAGAAAACTTTGGTCAACCAAAAACTCAGAAACTGTGACTGCTGCATACAGTGAACTCACTAAAATGAGTTTGGGCAGAGTAGGTGGGGCCTGGTTTGGAAAAATGGCTGATTTGTTAAATTCTCTCTCTCTCTCTCTCTCTCTCTCTCTCTCTCTCTCTCTCTTTCTCCTTTCCCTCTTTGGAACGAGAATGTAAGTTAGACTCAACAGCCACATCATCAATATGGAACCAGATATTAACATGCCCATTTGCCATCTGGAGAGTATTTGGCATATACTGGATACTGTGCTAAGCCATACACATGCAATTCACTCCTTTGAAGTACATTTCTATGTTTTGACTCCTATCTGGGTATTGTTCTAGGCCCAGGGATACAACACTAAACAAGACAGACAGTATTATCCATCTTTAGGGAACTTACTATTCTGTTTGGTACACAGAATAAATAAGTAAAATATATGGCATATTAGATTGTAATAAATGCTAGGAAGAAAAATAAAGCAGACAAGGGAGATATGAAATATTACATTGTGAAACTCAAATTTTACCTAAGGTACCCAGGGAAGATCTCACTAGGAAATTGAATTTTTAATTGCATTCCAAATGTCAAAACCACATCAAAAGCAATAATGTATAAGGGGAATATTTCACACATAATTCTCTTCACAGATCTAGCTTTTTTTTGGATGTATTTCCTTCCAGCCTTTGTCAATATGAATGCAGGTGTTCCATTCCACACTCAGCAGCCTGCTGTCTCTGATAGAGCTATATAATGGAAAATAACTCTGGGGAGGGGGGGAACAGCAATGGAAAGCGAAGGAATCAGCGATGCCCACAGCTAAGGGAAGAGTATTTCATATACAGAGAGCAAGGCTTGGTCATTCTGGGGATGAGGGACTAAAGCAACTAAGCAACAAAAAAAGTAAGCATGTTGTGCGGAGGATAATGAATAGCCAAGGAAAGTTTTCACCCCTCTTAGTATGTTCAGTCCTTTAAACTTTATGGTTCAGAAAAGCAGGCAAAGACAGAAATTCTGAAAATACTCCTATAACTGGCAAATGTAGAGTGTTAAAATCGTATCTTTCTGGTTACACATTTCAGGGCACAGTCTTGTAGATATTAAAGGAAGATGTCAGAATACAATGTGGTCAATGAAGTCATTGAAGGACGATGTCAGATGCAATGTAACTAATGTGGTCAATAAGGTCAACCCAAATGTTGGGTGTTAATTGCATTGGAAGGCTGAACAACACTTTCTGAAGGGATGCTGTGACTTCCACAAAAGGAACGATGGATATAGAGACAAGAAAATGTCTTCTTTTATTTTTAAGACCATTAGAAAAACCAAATCAGGGAGAGTGAGATGACTCTATGAACAAAAGGCTTAGTGCACAATCCTGAAGTCCCAAATATGATTGTCACTGCACAATTCTGAAGTTCCAAGTTTGATTGTCAGACTCAACAGCAGATAAAGAAAACGGACTTCAGAAAGTTGTCCTCTGACTTTCACACATGCTCCATGGCATGGACACACGTATATGATGATGAGGAGGATGGATAAATGATGATGATAATAAAAGTTTGAAAAAATGTAAAATTATGATGTCCTGGTTTGGGTTCCTAGCACTACAAAAATAAATAAATCATTGCATTAAAATTGTTCTTTTCTAGGCAGATACTGACTCTCCTGGGGAGGGGTCACCACTTGGTGGGCTTTCCCAGAGGTGGAGTCCATACAAAGGTAACTCCCAGTGGAGGGTGCTTAAAATGGATGCCAGGGGCTGGGGTGACACTTTCACCCAAACATTCCAGACTTCTTGGATATAGGGGCACCAGCTCAAGTCAGGCTACTTCCTAAAAGCATGGAGCAACGTTGGACAGCAAGAGGCATGGCTGGAGCAGCATCTGATTTACTGTCAGCCTGGAGACCTCAGACAGTTGTTTCTTGAGGGAAATGAGAAGGCAGGTGGCCAGGAAAAAAATATTGTTATTATTGGTTTTATGAATGGAGCTAGCCATGGACAGTCATTAACTTTCAGGAAGAATGGGACAGAGAAGTGTGCTGATGGTACAAGTGAGTCTCAGGTGTCTACTTGGGACACAATAGCAGACAAAACCAGATTTTAGTTGGTAGGTTTTTGCTGTGTGGGTGGTTTTGCCAAACCCAAAGTCTAGCTTGGAGGCAGAAGGTCTCCCTGATCCAGGAGTGTTGGTACCAATGATGAAGTTCCAGGAGCTGGTGAAGGTGTTGGCATTGTCTGGAGAGGGCATTGTAAGTTGGTCTTGGCCCAGACAGCAGGAGTGACCTATAAAATATGCTTGAAAATGGGTGGGGTTAAAATAGGCTCTAGAGATTGTTTGTTTGTTTGTTTGTTTGTTTGTTTTACCAGACCTGATTTTTAATACAACAGCAGAATTTTTTTTCAGGAACCTATAGGTATCTGTAAGAGAATTGGAACAGAAATATTTTAGAAGACAATTAAAGGGAATTGAGAACTCTGGATTTTTTTAAGGTACACCTGAAACCTGTTAATTCTGAATGATGAATCCTGTGAAAGGGGCACACCTGTCTGTATTTTTAGCAGGAAACTTAAATGAAGTAATGTGTTACCAGTAACTCAAGTCATCAAACGCCATGAATGAAGTAATAAGTTAACAGTTCCTTAAGTCATCATATGCCATTAGACAGATCTAAGGGGATAAATGAGCTTTTTAGCTACCTAGGCAATCCCTAGTCTCTTCTTAGTCTTTGGAAAACATCAGCCTAGAAGCAGTGCTTGCCATTAGCTGCTGAGTACAAGAGGCCCAAAGATTTTCCTGGGGGAGGGGGATCTTGACAGGATGCGAAAATCAATTCCCTGGGTGGCATCCAGGAAGCTTAAGAGGTAGAAGGCTGCTTTTTGCTATGTGGGTGGCTTTGCTAAACCCAAAGGCTAGCTTGGAGGCAGAAGGTCTTCCATACCCACACATCTTCTTGGAGGAGCTATAGGGTGCTTCGGGAGCTGGCATATCTCTGTGTTAGAAGCTCTTTTGTTTAATGCCATACTCTCAGATCTGTAGAGATCTGAGAATTGGGTACCATCACCTGTTATTTAAAATGGGCATATAAGCTAAATTTAGATATATATTTTTTCCAATTAGTTACAGCTTACCAATGCTAGCAACTGTAAGAAGAATAAAAGGAATATTTTAATAAGTCAAAGAATAATGGCACATGTGGGTACTCTTACCCAAGATGGCAGAGAGGTCAACATGGAGGTTACCCATGTGTTTGCAGTTTTCTAGAGCTGTTGTCGTCTGGAGTTATAAGTTTTACAGATCTTAAAATGAGCACACATGTGCTCAGAAACATAAATCAAGTATACTATGAAAACACACCCACATACTCACACGGACATACTGTGGCCACATTATTTTAACAGACAGACAAATAAAACACTTTTAGAAACCTGTGTCAGCGACCAATTTAAAAATCCCGAGGTAGGTAGGCAGCAGAAGCGGGGGAAGCACCGAGGGTGGTCTTGTTAGGGACCTGATTAGCAAGTGCTGCAAGAATAAAAGGACAGAGGAACTGTACGGTGTTAGAGTAGAAGGACAAAGGGAAACAGATTTGTTTTAGAGAATCCCAGAGTGAGACAAACAGCAAACAGTCGGGAAAGGAGCGGGAGCAGGAGCATGCATGTAGAAACCATGGTCTTTTGGAGCCTTGTTTGCTTTTATATTAGATGTTAGATAGCCCCAATTTAAAAGGATTTTTTGTAAATTGCAGCCCAAGGGCATTTGAGGAACTGGCCTAGAATTACAAGAACCCATTTAGAAGCCCATGCCAACTGGGACTCAAGCCTGTTGCAATGCATCCACTGGACAGAGTCAAAATGGGGGTGGAGAGAAATGCGTGGCAGATGTCTCTGGTCCATGAAATTTCACCTCAGCTAAGCTGGGTCAGGCTTTCAGAAAAAAAAATTTTAAAAAAGTCATGATTGTTGGATCTGCTTGCTTCTTAGAAATCCTGTGGTTCATCCATGTGCTGTTTAACATGACAATGCACTGCATTATTTTTACCATTGAACTTATTCCTGTATATTTGCTTGCAGTGGTGACACCCTCCTCCACTGAACTGACTAAACCAACATCTCAGTGTCATTATAGTTTAGTTCTTTTGACCTCTAACATATTGGTACCAAACTCTGATTCTTATCCATTTTCTTAAGTGTCTCTTGAAATCTTGAAACCATCATCTTTCTGTATCCATGTCCCTCTTTTTGACCTCAGCAATTCACCATTGGTTTAAAATATATTAATTCTGGTACTAGTGTGACAGTACTGTCAGGAACATAGGAAAACTCTCTCTCTCTCTCTCTCTCTTTCTCTCTCTCTCATATATATATATATATATATATATATATATATATATATATATACTGTTTGCAGTCTCTGTCACCTATTGATAGTTCTACAATGTTTACTTAAAAAATAAGAAGAGAGATCCCAAACTCATCTAGGGCATGGACATCACAGAGTTTTGGAAGTAGAGAACTGAATGGTTGCCTTCAAATATTTACCATGCAATAGGAGAAAATTCAGCTAGTCTGCAGGTGATTGCAAAATTCATATGGTTGGATATGTGTGGAACCTGGGGCACTTACCAGTTTTTGACAGGTAGAACTTGATCAGGCTGTTCCTCTGAGTAAAATTCTTTAGTGGTATTATATTGGCTGCAGGATAAAGCATACATAACTTAGCAGTGCATTTAATAGAATTCTTTTTGATCAAGTCACTATGTGCCCTACCTCTGGTTAAGGCTTATGTGTGCAATCTATTAAACCAACCACAGAAAACGAGCCAGCATCCATTGGCTTTGCTCCAACTCCAGGCATGTGATTTCTATCCTGCAGACTTACATTCTGCTCCCAACATGCAAGAATCTCCTTTACTTCTATCAATGGCCAGAGAACATTCTTCCCCAGTCTTACTTCAAATCTCACCCTCATGATAACAAGTTCTGATTCACTGAGAACTCTCTGGGATAGAGAAAAAAATGTCGTGCTTGGCTTATTAAGCTGTGGCTGTCATTTATTGTCTGCCATGTCCAGAGTTGAGCACTGGAGAAAAGGTATGTGTTCTCTCTCTGCATATTCTCCAACAAATGCCACACCCAGTACCTGAAAGGTACAAAGCCAACAAGAGCTCTCCCTAGCATTTGCCCAGGTAATTTTCCTGAAGGAAAATCAGGTAATACACTTGAATGTATTTTCTCATTTCATGCTATGTAAATAAAGATTTACATACTCCACACCATAAAGGAATAAAGTGAGGCATAAAGAGATCATGGAATTTTTCTGTGCTTTCACTGTGAGTGGGGGTGGGAGTGAGAATTAAACACAAGCAATGTGGACACAGAGCACTGAGCTAAACTCAGCTATGGAGACTTTGAAAAGAGTAGTGTGTGTGTTTGTATTCTATTGTCTACCATATTTGCCTCTATTGTATGGATGAAGAAACTGAAAAAAGTGAAGTGGCTTTTCTGAAGTTATAAATATAATACATAGAAAGCCAGGATTCAAAGATGGATCTGATGCCACAATTTGTGCTGAATAAAAAATGAATGGCCAGCATCACTCTAAGTCCCAAATTCATTGTTTGATACTTGAAAGAGCTTGACAGTATTATCTTTCATTTCTCTGCAGCTACAACTGCATTCTTATATAATTTGTGATTTATGTTAAAATAATTTACTTCTTTTAAATAACAACCACCTTTTACCCAAATTTAAATGATTTAGTGAGAAAACAATTGTTACTTCATGTCCAAATTAATTATTCTGAGTTTCACTGGAAAGGCAATGTCTCAAGAAAGAGGCAGAAGAAGAGGTTTTCACGCCGTCACTCCCTGGGGTTCCGTGAAGGGCGGGGAGGAGGCTGGAGCAATCCTTCCAACTTGTGGATTCTGTCTCAGTCACATTTCTTTGACTTGGCACAATCTGCTGTCATTGGCAGCAGAGCTGGCTGGATACCATTCTGCCAGCCTTGTAGACAGCCGGAAGGCCCAGGCAGGCCTGCCAATCCATCCTTCACCCAGCGGCGGTGCTCCTCACTGCTCTTGCTTTAATCACATCAATCGTTTCCCCAATTCTGCTTTGTATCAAATCCAAGTTCCTAATTACAGGTTGAAAATCCCTCTTCCAATTATTCCTCCCTCCATATAAATAGAAACATCTCTTCTCACTGCCTGTCTTTGATACAACTCTAATGAACGTGCTGGTTCCAAGAATTCATATTCCCTCCTTGCATTGCCCCCTGGCTTCTTTAAGACATTGCCTTCTGCTTTCAAAGCCTTTCGAAAGCCGCTTTCTTTGGTTAGCTCTTCCGAAGAAACACCTTTGGGCCTTTGTATTTCTAGCATTTTTTTTTTCTGTTTCTACTGAGAAATAACTAATCGAGACCCACTTGTTCACATCACATGATGGAAACTAGGTCCCTCCAGGTTTCGGTGTCACAGCATTTTAGCCCCATTAGGACCCGTCGGTAAAACGGAGATGTTAACACAGAAATGGTTCATTGTGAGAATTGAACACATTTTAATACACTTGCTATTTTCCCAGGTCTAGAGTTTACATTGTGTGCAGATGTTGTCCTAGAAATAAGATTTATGATGAGGAGAATGATAGATTGACAGGTCACAATGACAATCCCTTCATGTTTAAGTGATAGAAACATTTTGAATATTTCTCTACTGTGCTATATATTCTTATCTTAGCATTAATTATAGCTTTGAAAAGCATAGTGACTTTTTCTAACATTTAGAGATGAATAATTAACTGAAAAATTCACTCACACTTTTAATATTGCTCAATCAGAAGGAACTAAGACACCTTTCTTTCTCTACTCAAATCCTTTCACCCACACTAAGCAATCTGAATGCCATGGCTTGGGAAATATCAGAGAAATATTCTAATGCTTTGACAAGCTCAATGTAAGAAAATTTTGCCAGAGATTAGTATTTTATGAGAAGAATAGATGGTCACAGGTGCGTATCACTTCAGCTACTGATAATGATGAAAATTCCTATCACAGGCAGAGGAGGGGATAGAATTCTCAGCCAGAACCTGTTTCTATCTGTTACATGCATGCACGCATTTTGCCCTGTACACAGGCTGCCATTGTGATTAAAATGGAATGGAATCCCCACATAAAGGCATAAAATACTCATCTGTCTTAATACAGAGACTAAAACCTGAGTCCCTTCTCCACCACAGACTCCAAAATTCAAAATACTACATAAAATACTTATGTAAATTTATTGACCACACAATTGATCAGTTTCCTGTTAGAGATGCTTCACTGTTTGCAAAGGCGAGTTAATTGCTTGGCATTTTCTTAATGTCTTTATGCAGAAGGGAAGAATAAAATGCAGATCATTCTCCTTAGAATGATCTAGAAGTGATTGCTTGATTGTTTCTTTCCTGACAGAATTTATTAATGGATCAAATAGTCTATTGGGTCATGAACTGTTGACTAATGTTTTAAGCAAATGTCAAAAAAAACCGTGACATTCAGACCTCTGTATGGATCAGGTTAAGGTGTTTCAAGTCCCAAATATGTTTGGATAACTGCTTGACCCAGACAATACTGGTTCATGACAGAAAGACACAGAGCAGCTGACTTCCTAAACTTTGCTTGTGACTTGATTACACAAACAGGCTCCTTCTATTTATAGTCTTCATGCTAGTGTTGTGACAAGGTTATCCTACATTGCTGAGAATTTTGTGTATATGAGTGAGAGTGGTGTGTAGGAGAGCTGGAGTGTGTGTGGAGAGAGACAGACGCTTGGTGGCCAGGCCAGACAATGGAGATCAAGTCTGATTACTGTTTGAAGGCCTGGAATCTTAGCTCTCATACACTGCAGAGATATTCTTTGATGCTTCATGTCACGATTCATGCTATCATATTTCTAGGAAGGAGCTCAGGTCTATGGCTGTACTTACAATAACACAGGCATCAAGAAATGTGGGCCTGATTTCTGCGGGTTGGGTGGCAGTTACTGGCTGGCTCCTTTATTCCTTGAGAATTGATGAGGAGAATGCATGATGAGCTCCAGGAGAAGCATTCGTAAATGAAATCTCGGCAGAACGTAAAACTCAAGAACAGGACGAGGTTTACAATGTGTCTGTTTCCTGGTCCAGGGAATTTCCACACACAATTAAAAAGGATTGTAATTTTAAAAAAATAAATAATTCTGTCATTATGTTAGGGAGAAATACTTTCAAATCAATATGGAGCCTGGACTATATAGAGCACTTGAATAAATAAAAATATTCTGTGCCCTTTGCCATTCAATTGGAAAGATTGAGAATATGAAGTCTAATTCAGACAAGAGATATCATATTGCATGTTGTCAAAAGAAACACAAATCCTGAATTTAGTCTGTGTACAATGACTTTAAACCAGCATGTACAGTAATTTTCTGGGATGAGATAAGGCTCATTGTATTATTATTTCAGAAACTGCTAGTACCATTCTTGGATCATCATGGAAGTTCTAACTGAGAGATACCTTTATTCACCCAATGATGTTGCAAAAGGAGGGCAAAGAAGTCATAGCATTAGCAGCCAGCAATTTCTTAAAGTTGATTTTTTTTGAGTGGTGGTGGTAGTTTTGTTTTAAGGACAAAATGTATGAGAGAGGCAGCAGATTTATAGTCTGCAAATACAGAACATTCAGCTATTTAAAATGAAAGTTAGTGTAAGCTTCAATGTAGTCCGATTTAGAATCAAAGTAGTTTGTTCTATTGAGCCAGAGGTTCTTGCTCAATACCTATAAAACTCCCATATAATTAGCCTAAGTTCTTGCCTTTGGTGATAACGTAAATGAGAAGATAGACTAAAGGAATGTTAATGAGATGTTCTAATCACCCCCTCCAAATAAATAGAATAAAGAACCTCTCTTGAACACTTATCTGGTGTTTTTTCTGCCTCGAACCAGTTCAGCACACACTGCGTGCACACATCTCTAACACTGGTGTTGTTATCATTCATCTCATATCCCACAGTTCTTTCTCTTTCTTTCTAAGAATGAACATTTACACAGAAGTTTATATTTATAAATCCAGCAATGTATTTGTCAATCAGCTTTCCCCAGAAATCTGTTAACCTGGTGGTAAGAGAAAGAATGATAAGCCAGAGAAGAAAGGTTTAATGATCCATTATAATCAGGAAAAAGAATCAGATCAGACAAAGAGATCAGGTGTTCCAGTCCTTTGAACTCACCCCTGAGGTTAATATAAATGCACAAAATATATGTTGAGTGCCAGCTTCTGCTTTGATACAATGGAATGCAAGGGGTGGTCATTAGACGGAAGGTGTTTGCCAGCTCTGACTCCCCCATCCATCTTTACACTGATGTATTGTCATGCGCACTGACTTTCTTCCAGCATCTATATAGGGAGGAATACAAGGCGTCCACATGAGACCATCATCATAATCCTTTATCCTCAAGGATTGCTATCCATGGCAAATATTTATCAAGGCACAGAAGTAAGTAATCTTAAGAAAGAGGTGTGTCAAGAGAGACTGGGGCACTTATATTTTTATCTCTGAATTAAATAAAATCCATTTATAGTAATTGTGTTCTCTTGGGACACCAGCATTTACCTGAATACAAATTACATTGAGCCTATGTTACTTAGCAATCCAAAGTTTGTTTTTTGCAGTCAGTGTCCAGCCTTCATTTCACTTTTGTGTCGTCTAGAAAGAAAACAGAATTTTTCAGTGAACATTTTCCAGATCAGTTTGAAACCCTGAGAATAGAACATTCTAAATCTATAGGAAAAGTGTTTCATAAAAGGAAGAGATTAACATCAAATAGGTCTTGAGGGATTCATACATTGATCTCCCACTGACATTTCCTCCAAATTACCTGAGACTGCTAGATTAACAGTGGTTCTGATGGGGGTGATAAAAAAGATCAAATGGTTGAGAAGTAGCAATTTAAAGATCTGATTCAGGTTCTTCTGTGTATATCAGTCATAAATTTAGACAATTAACAATATTCAAACTAAAGACAGCTTTCAGTTCCCTTGATGATCTGGGTGGCTTGTCCCCACTCAGTGTGTCAGTACAGGGTGGTCCAGTGGACCATTACACTGGACAGAGTTATCAGACAGTGAGAGGTCACTCTGTACATATCCATTGACAAACAGGTGAGAATTTACTGTGACTACTTCCTGGGAAATGCACTTCCTGAGACAAAGTATTTATTCACTAAGACTCTAAATGGAAAATAAGTAGTGTTTAATTAAGGGATACATTCTCTCTCCTCATTTCACTCCCAGCTCTAGTCTGAAAGAAAACCATTGAAATCTGTAGGGGCTTTTCTATTAGTTTCAGTGTAGGCATTTTTTTTCTAATTGTTCTGTTGTTTTCTTGATATTCAGAATAACATTGATCTGAGAGGCTTTGAACTGTATCTGTTCTAATTTGTTTGCAATGAGGGGGAAGTAGATTTCTAAAAGAAACACACAAATATGATAAAATGTTATAAATGAATACATAGCAAGCATTTCATTCCATTTAGACTCCTGGATGATTATACCCTGATTTATTTATAAGATGATACCTGATAATGACCTTCCCGTGAGTCCAAGGTATCTACACATGACCTTGCTCTGGATGATCAAAAGGACTTTCATATTTTATTTTTATTTTTATTTCTACTCAGAAGGAAAATGTACACTGATTGCCTTGGTGGCAAGCCTTGGGCCTCAGAGGCCATTATTAAAACCTCCTTGCTTGTTAGCTATGACTTTCACAGCTGAAACAACCATTAGTCAATGTGCTGCTGAGTAACTTAATGAAGTAGAACCAGTGCAAGTTTATACACTTTAAAATTCTTTACTAGCGAAAGGTCAGATGTGAAGCCATTATTTTTATTTGACTCTCCAGCTTTTTTCTCTTGTATTAAGTATTCTCACACTACTTTACAGAACCTCAGGAATTTATGAAGTAAATGAAATAATTACTGAACTTTAGAACTGGAAGCCTTTCTAGAAGAGTCAAGCTTATATCCTTGACTCTCTTTCATAGTAGAAACCAGTTAAGGAATCAAACTGCCACTCAGATACACTGAGTTTCATTTCCATGCAACATTGACATACTAGAACAATAGTGTTCTACTAAGCAACTTAGATGTTAACAACAGACAAGATATGGACTCGTAAGCCCAGCAATATGTTAGAGTCACCAAGGCTAGGCCTACACCTTCAAAGATCTTGGAAATTATTGAAAAATAATCAAGCAATTTATCATGGATCACTCTTTCAAACTAAGAATAACAGTAGGCCTTTGTCAACTGCTGGTATGATAAATAATATGTCAAAAGTTACAGATATGAACAAGGTTTCTTCCTATATTTTAGGTGAAGTGTTCATTTTCAGTTCAAATTATTAAATACCCTGATAATATAAATTTACGTTCAATGGATTAAAGTGAAAGGCTAATAGTCTCAGAACACTGAGAGCAAAGATCCTAGAAAGAGTGACACTTTGTCTGTCTCTCTAAAGCTGAATCAGACGTCAATGGTGAGAAAACATTTCACATGTAACAGCAGCCTGAGCAAGAGAAAAGACAACATCCTACAAGATACCTCAGAGGTTAACAGCACCTGCAATGAAAGGATCATGACCTAAATGCAATGCACATGTCTAGTTCCCATCCATGGTATGCCTGCAGATGCGTGTGTGTGTGTGTGTGCGTGCACATGTGTGCACACACATGAACAAATTAATAATAATGATAGATAATGAATAAATAAAAGTAAAGAGAAAGGGTCTATATAAGATTAATTCTTTGACTGAAAAGGCAAGTAATTGAGTTATTTACAAAGATAACTTAAGAATGAGACTGTAGACATTAAGTATTGGATTGGCGTTTTTTATATTATGATATTATTTTCTTCTCAGGAGCCAAGCCATTGGTCAGATGGTCAACATAAGAACCCAGAAATGGGATGAAAATAGGAGAAATGTCTATTTATCAGGAGTCTTTCTTTTCAACATGTTCTCAGCCGTGGATAGTCCTCCAAGGCCAGAACAATCTCCCTGGTGAAGTAGGAAATGAGAACTTACAGGAAGGAAACAGGTGATAAAAGATTTTGTACTAGAGGGGTTTTGGAAATGCATAAGATTTGGCCAGACATTTAAAAATAGAAGCCAGTAAAGAAATATGGAAGTAATATGGATGTCACCACAGAGCCTTGAAATTGTTCATTGTAGAGAAGAGAGATGAAACTGAGAAACTGAAACTCATGAGAGACGGAGAAGGCATTCATTTATGGCTACCATCTAAGGAACTGCCATACCTAAAATAATGTCACTTTTGAAATAGTAAAACCACTTAAATTTCCTCTCTCTCTCTCTCTCTCTCTCTCTCTCTCTCTCTCTCTCAACAAGAAATGCTCTTCATAGCTTCTTGTTTAATATTTATTGTATGTTTGTCTGCTCCCGTCTGTAACAACCAAATGTCTTCATGCTAACCACCTGTTCTTTATTTTGTGCTGAGTTCCCTGAAGCTCAGCACTGCGTTTCATTCATTTAAAGTAGACTCTGCCTCCTACCATGGTAATATGACTTATAGGAGTAGCTTCAGGAAATGACTAGAGGCAAATCTGTAGGTGATGTTCATAAGAAGCAGGAGAGTATGTCACTAATGAAGGAGTGCAGTGTTTTAGAATTAAATATCATGCTACATTTTCAATATTTTGTTGGGAAACATTGAACTGACAAAAGCAGTGCATATCTGTAGCCTTCCTCATTGAGATGCAATTCTGCCCACTCTAGCAAACGATTTGTGCAGAACTTGAAAGAGAAAGGGATTCATCTTTCAATTTAACTTCCATTAACCAGGTAGCTTCTAGTTGAGTTTGGGCTTCCTAATCTACTGTAGGAGGGAATTAGTAAGAGTGTATCCAGCTTCCTTTTTGAGTTTCCTTTGCTTACATCTTTCTCCCCACTCCCTCCCCTATGTCTTCTACCTGATTCCCTCTCAAAGTCGTGACCTCTTTTCTTTATACATAATATATAATGTTTGTATGTGTATGTGTGAATGAACATGTAGATGAACCCTTATAAGTCCACTTAGTGTTACTTGTGTGTATATGTTTTTAGGGATAACCAATTAGATGGGCTTCATCCATGGAAAAACTAATTCTCCCTCTGTGAACAGCTACTGATGATATATCTTCATCTAGAGTGGTACCCAGTAAAATTTTCTCCACCCATGTAGATTTGTAGAAATGTTAACTGGTGTGGAATCATTTATGTCTTCTTTGGGGAGCCATATCGTTGAGATTCCCTAAGTCTAGATTCCCTGTCATATCTAGAAGACACAATCTCAGAGTAAGATTCTTGATCCTCTGGCTCTTACAGTCTTCTCCTCCTCTTCAGTGTTTCCTGAGCTTGGAATGTAGCAGTTCTGTTGTAACTATATCAGTAGGGGCTGGGCAATGCCTGTAGGCAGTTGTTCCTGCATTTCAACTATTTGCAGTGTCTGTAATAACTTCTGTCTGCCATATAAATAAACTTTGCCGATAGACAGTGAGAACTATATCCTCTGTAGGCATAAGGGTAAATATTTAGACTGTAACTAAAAGTTCTATAAATTTAGTAAAGTGTCAATAGAAGCTTCCGCTTAAGATCTATTAGACTAGGTTTAGAGGACCAGGCATGGTTTCCCTCCTGTTAAGAGGGCCTTAAGTCCAGTTAGATAGCGGCTTGTTGCGGCTAAGATGTAAGTGCCACTATAGTACTTTCAGCATTTCTAATTACTCTTATTTCATATATAGTATTATTTCCATACCTAACAGAGAAAGACACATTCAGTTGTGTACTAGACACTAGTGTTGCTTTAATGCATTCTTTAGCCTTAATGCATGTCCTGCCCTGCAGATCTATTGTCAAGACACGCCTGAGACCAAAGAGTTTGCAACATTTTCCTGATCATCACCAATCAGCACTGAATTGGGCATTTATCATATCTGAAAAGACACACCATCTGCAGACCGCCGCTATTGTGCGAAGTTGTCACTGGCAATATGCTGCTTTGCAATCTGCACATTTAACACACATAGGGAAACCTAAACAACAGCCAGAAACAAACCAGGGCTTTAAAACTACATTCTTTCAGATGTAGTCAGTGCTTGACCTGTACCCAGCACACCGCCTTCCATCTATAAGGATGTAGACCTAGACAAATCCTAACTGAGTAACAACTTTTAACTTCCCCAGTGAACAGGAAGGAGGCTAGAGGATAAAGCAAATAAGATTCTCTGATCATAGGAAATTGGAATTTGCTATCTTGCTGGACCATGGTTCTTAATGCACATCTGAAGCTAACTACATTTCCTTCCCAGAGAATAAAATCATCCTTACTCAAAGAAACTTGAAATTACTTGTTAAGATTCTTCTAGTAATGGTGTAGGCATATTTTTTTTGCTGACAAAATGAAAGCTAAATATTCCTTTCTTGTTCAGTGATAAACTGATATAAATGTTGTATTTAATAATATAGACTTCAAGGGTTTTGTGTGGTTAATACTTTCTTCTTTGAATTCATTAGAAGGGAGTTGGAGCTATGTTAAAAATGCATAAAGATTTCGTTTGCTGTTTCTGGTTCTTTATGAGGGTTCTTAGGACACTCATGTTCTGCAAATCCTTAGACCCACCATAACATGCAGACGCCTGTAAGCTTCAGGGACTCATTGCTCTAGGGCTGCACGTAAACTCTTGTACCCACAAAACATTGGGAGGCTGAATGCTAACAGGCCTTCAGGATGGTTTATTTGAGATTTTGTTCATGTCTTATTTGATTTCAAAACTTTTTTCAAAGATCTGACTCTGCATGAAGAGGTAATAGTTACCTCTTATCTAAGGGGATCAGGTGGGGAAAGAGTTACCAATTGCCTTGCTTTGTATTCTGTTTCCTTTTAATAAAATAAGGCTTTAATGAGCTACTGTTTTGCTTAGGACAAAAGATGCAACACTTGCTTCATTTGGTGGGTGTTGGGGGCAACAACTGAAAAACTATGAATCAACACTTGAAATCATAGATGTTAAGGAACTGGAGAGGAGTCTGGTATCAGTTCTAAATCCATTCTGTTAACAGAAAAATGGGGAAGATCCTTTCTGAGAAGTGTACTGAGGCGTCGGCACATCTAAACAAATGCCCAGCTCTTGGTAGTTTTCCATGTGTACTTGGCACATCTGAATAAATTCTGAATGACACAAACGCCTTCCTAATCGCTGCCATTAGCACTCCCCGCCCCCAGCACTCCCCACCCCCATGCTCTCTCTGTATTTTTACAGTTCTCCTTCGTCAAAGAATTCTAATCAATTCTTGGTATGTTTTGCTACCTTTCAAGCAGATTCTTCTCAATTCTTTTATGTAATTACATTCCAGCAATGGATCTTACTCAAAGTTGTCTCTTTCTTTATGCTGCCTGTTTTAGGGTTTCTATTGCTGTGAAGAGACACCATGAGCACAGCAAATCTGATAAAGGAAAATATTTAATTGGGTTGACTTTCCCGTTTCAGAGCTTTAATCCATTATCATTATGGTAGGACATGGCAGATTTCAGGCAGGCAAGGAGCTGAAAGTTCTACATCTCAATCCCTAGGCAACAGGAAAGAACTTAAGCATTGGAGGCATCAAATCCCACCTTCAGAGTGACAAGTCCCCACCAACTTCAAGGCCTCACCTCCTAACAGTCTCTCCCAATAAGCTTATGGGGGCTAATTACATTCAAACTACCACATTGCCTGATCCCGCTACTGGCGTCAGGAGTTCAGACTCCCATTCAACTCTTTTTTCCTCCCTTTTCAACCCCATGGCTGTTGTTTCAGTTAGGGCTGTTCTCACGAAGCCACATAAACCACATAACTTAGAAGTACCAAAATTTACTGCTCATACATCTCAAACCTAGAAAGTGCGACAAGAAGAACTGGAAACTGTGTTATCTGGTGGAGCTCTTGGGTTAGTCAGCTAGCTTTCTGTCACTGTAAGAAATATCAGACAACTTGGTTACTTCAAAGGACAGAAATTTCATTTAGGTTCAGTTTTGAGAGTTCGGGTTGTGATGGCTTGGCTGGTTGTCTTGAGTCTGTGGCAAGACAGGTGGAGTGAGCTACAAAACAAGACATATTAATGTTACAAATTGGAAAGAAAAGATGGGGAAGAAAGATCAGAGTCCTACAATCCCCTTCAAGGACCTGGCTCTAATGATCTAATGAACTCTCATAGGCCTCTTTGGTGCCAGTCCTGAGGACCAGATTTTAGGTGAACTTTAAGGCCTAATTTAAACAAAGTGGGATAGGTCATAGCTGCAATCCCACCACTCATGAAGATGATAGAGGAAGATCATACACTTGAGAACATGCTATGTATAACACTCTGACACCACCCACACCACACACACACACACACACACACACTCAAAACCCAACTGTAACCAACCTACTTCCTGGTTTGTAGAAGAAATTCCATTCTCTCTGCTCACATGGTAAAAAACATGAGCAATCTCTGGGTTCTTTGGATAAGAACCCAAATCTCCTTGGTGTACATTCTGCTCTCAGGACCCAGGGCCTCCCAGAGACATCACCTTCTAGAAGCACCCTAATGAGTTAAGATTTCAACATGTGAATTCCAGCACTTTGCAAAAGCCAGCATGACGGGTGGTGGGTAGTGGGTTTTAATCTAATTTTTTGTGGTTTCTATACTTTTATCTGATAAAATTTGTTAAGGGATTATTCAATATGCTAGTTTTCTTATTGTGAACAATAGCAATATAATCCTCATTTTATCTAACGCCTGTTCTCCAAGATTTTGAGAATTAATGAGGAAATGCTTTGAAACATTTTCCCATTAATCCTCCAAAAACTCCTGTGCAAAAGATTTGTAGACATGATTAATTAAGAATTAAAATACCTTTACAAAGAAAGCCCTGTCTCTTCACTATTCCTTGGGTATCTTCAATGAAATTCTAAAAAGATAAAATATAAAGAAGATATAAAATATTTTACTACTTCAGGCTCCTGAGGAGAAAAAGAACACTGCTTTTACTTCAAATACATAAATAAATATTGATATTTGTCAAGATATAAGAAGATATAGATTTCTAAAAGATAAACTTTCAGACTATTTAGCAAATTTAGATTCTAAATACAGTTGAAAATGCATGCTTTAATGCATATTTTGTGCTAACATTTTCTTTTGTATTCTGTTTTATCTATAATCCTCTACTCTGACACTCTAATTTGAAGGTTATTGCATAGACTATAAAATAACACCTAGAGAGGATTCTGCCTTCAGTAATTGCTGTGGGAAACATTGTTGATGAACCACAGTCAGCTTTTAGCGTTTGAATTCATATACGTGGTACAGGAAGGAATTTTCCTAAACATTCCAGATTCATTTAAAAAGTAAAACATGCTTCCATCAGTGTCTAACTATGACTCCACATGAACTTTGAAGAAGTTGCTGGATGAAGCTCTAGCATGGTGTGATAGTCTTAGGATGATTCCAGTGAAAGCTCAGAGGATCCCACCTCTGTGGCAATAGAAAGATGTGAATAGAAATGTGGAAGGGATACAGAAAAGGCAACATAAAATGCGACATTCTGCATACAATTTCAAAAAAAAGAAAATGGAAATAGACTGATAAAAACAACATTGGTAGGGGGTAGATTTGGATACAGTCAGAGCGTCTGTAGAGTCAAGATAATTGCAGCTGTCAGAACATGGGACAATGAGATGGGAATCCATTGCTGTAAATCTTGGAAGACAACATATTCTCTGTAAATATAAAGGGATTGTAAGTGATCAGCTCACTGAGTGCTAGGAATCTTTTTCATATATAAACATATTAAAATATTCTCAATTAAGCTAGATTTTAAACAAGATAGAATCAGACAGTGAGGTAGTTATTACTAAGAAAATGTTTTGTTTTTTTAAAAAAAACTAAGCCCAAATATCTGTTTAAAGTCCATCTCTTTAAGCTACCAGAAGCTAGGAAACATATTTTCCTTTGCAACTGTATTTGAAGAGGTAGGTAGGAAGAAAGGAAGGGAGGGAGGGAAGAGGGAGGGAGGGAGGAAAGCTGGCTCTCATATAAATGCCTGATTGTCATTGATATATCTGTGGACATTTCTGAAACCACGACAGCCTAGATTAGAATTCCTGATCAGGACAACCCTGCATTCTCCAAAGGAATGAGAAGCCAGACAGATGTCCTAGCCTTTCCAGCTGAAACACATTTGGTTTTACCTCAGCATCACTTTATCTGAGCACCTTTTGCAGCTGTATCCCTGATCGTCTCAGTACTAGAAGATAGGCCAGTGCTTTTGAAAGTGCCTCAAGAAACTCTTGAAGTCTCTACAGCATCCTTTGGGTTTCTAAGCAGAAGCTATTATTCTCTTACACTAATCAGCGATGCATTGAAATCAATAATCAAGAGTCTCTATGTGTCAAAGGAGTCAGATCCTATGACAAGATACGTAGATCAGCTTAGCAACAAAGTGGGACTAGAATAAACCGAGTCTTTGTATAGAACCAGTGTTTTCTGTTGTGTAACACCCCTGCTGGTAGGACCCAGGAGCTCTATGTTCTCAGTACAGTGGCATCTTCTTGGGCCACAGTAACCCCAGTGTTTTCCTTTGCTTTAAAAAAAACAAGCAAAAAAACCCAACTTCTTTATTGAATCTTTAGTGGTTTCAAACCATGCACCCCATATCCCTGTTGCATCCTCTCCCGTGAAAGAAAACAAACGAACAACAACAACAAAACCTCCATAACAAACCAAAAGAGAACACAAAGCACACTAGAAACAGAAAAATCTCTGCTCCTCCTTCTCTCCCGACTCTCCAACACCTCTTCATCCAGCCTGAAGACATTGGAGGTTAAAGTGTGTCATACAGTGTACCCTTTTGTTCCATCAGCTTGACTGGCAACTGCTCATTGCAATGAGTCACTGGTCTGGTTCAAGGCTTCTGGCTTTTGGTACACCATCCTCACTGGGTTCTCACCAGAGTTCTTCTGCAGTATCCTGTGCCTTGGAGACCTTGTGGGTATCATTCTGCAGGACCAGTGCCTTCATGTGCTCTAGCAGGACCTAGATGGGGTAGATGCTCAAGTAGATCAACCCAAGACCCAGTTGAGGGCATGGATGTTAGCCAGGCAAGTCAGATCAAGGCACGGGGGCCATCTGCCAGGTTAGGTTCATCCTCACCTGTGATGAGGGGTGGGGCATCTCTCCTAACTGCATGGGCCAGCTCTCTTTCGGTAGTGGCCAGTGAGGGCGAAGGCCAGCTTTCCTGGTTTTTCTTTAAGTCCTCTTTTGGAAATGGGTATTTCCTCAGCTTCTCTCCGAGCTCCTCCTCATTTTCTCTTCCCATTCCATCCCTGCTCCTGTCCACTCTCTCTCTGTAGTCTGGGGAATGAACCCATATTCTTGCTTTTGCTAAAGAAGTCCTCTACTCCTGAGCCTAAATTCCCAGTCATATTTTATTTTAATTTTGAAGAAAGGTCTCAATAGGTTGCCTACATTGGCATTGAAATTAAAATCCTCCCAACTCAGGCTCCAGGGTAACTGGAATTTCATCTTCATATATTTTGAAAAAGAAATCAATTATCTAAAACCCATCATAACTTAAATCTCATAATAAATTCTTCATAGATTCAGGCTGTGTTTTGGTGAAAAAATTATGCAGTAAATTTGGTAAACAATTTAAAAAACTCAATCTAGACTTGAATTCCTTTTTAAAATGGGAAGGATATGTTGGTAAAAACAAAGGTTACATAAATGTACACTTTTAAGTACCTGAACTATTAATGTGAACTCTGACAGGCCAATAGCAAAATCAATATTGCACTTATTCTCAGTCACAGTGAAATCTCATCTAAAATGCTGACATGGCAGTATTTTTAAATGCCAATAGTGAATTAATGAATCCGTTATGGTTTATGATGCATACAAGTGAGATGACCCGCGGGTAATAACTTGGCACGTTCTGCTTTTGGCTGCTCTACCATATCTCTCATGTTGAGCCTTGCAGCACTTTGTACCACCCTAGCTCCGAGTCCTTCTGTGTTCTGTGTTGTATTCCGGTTTCTCCCACTCAATCCATACCACATCGTCTCTAACACAGGTTTCTACACACTGTTCCCATGATCAGTTTTTTTTTTAATAGGAGGAAATTTGAATTCTTTGTGATTGAAATTACCGGGCACGAATATCACAACAAAACGTATCACAAGACACACAACAAAACCTACTTTGAGAGTTTATTGAGGGAGAGAAAGGCATGATACAGCCCAGAGGAAGTTGGTGTAGGAAGAGAGAGTGGAGAGGCGTGTTTAGCTTTTAAAGGCTGCTTAGTGACATGTGCACAGGGATTTAAGTAGCTGCAGCATTATGTGACCATGCTCCACGTAGGTCCCATAGGGCTTGAGGGCCCTGGGTGCCTATGTAAGTTGCCTGAGCTCTTGATGGCGCATGTGCAGCCCTGGAACCCGCTTCCAATGCTTGGGGTGGCTCGACATTTTGCCAAAGTGTTTGGTGATGGAAATGACAACAGTGAAAGTCTAAGCTTTTCAAAGTGGGATCCCACATTCCCCACAGGCAGACATTAATAAGCCCGATGTTTTCTGATACATTTTCTTAGAAGCGCTTCCTGCTGCTTATATTTAAACCAACAAACAGCAAAAACAAGGTGCTTCTGATCAATGGAGTTTCACTGTAGCAGTAAACAAAGCTACTCTGCATAGTATGTGACTTAGTCCTTCCAACATTGCATGGTTGATTTATAGACACGGGAACTAAGACGGAGGAGATGCAGCATGAATCCAACTTTGCATCCCTGGTAAACATAGGGGAGAATGCTTAAACCTTGTGGTGTTTCAGACTTTGTACCCTGAGTTTTAAAACTTGGAGATAATTTATTCCTTTCATACTCAATCACGGGAAAACCTAGCATGTTAAAATCTCCAAGACAGCAGACAAAACTCTGTGATATTTACTTAAACTGGGCAATTTAGTTCACTGCGTTTTGTAAATGAGTTTACAATATATTTCTGGCATCACTAAACTCTAAACCACATCTCTAAGCAGTTCTTTTGTTTTGTTTTGTTTTTTCTAGACAGGGTTTCTCTGGAGCTTTGGAACCTGTCCTGGAACTCACAGAGTTCTGCCTGCCTGTGCCTCCCTACTGCTGGGATTAAAGGTGTGTGCCTCTGCGCCACCACCACCCCGCTTTAAGTCGTTCTTTTAAGGAAACATTCGCACCCATAAGATCCCTAAGGCCATTTATAGCTCAAATGTTTTATAATTCCTTTTATTAAGAGTTTAACATTTTCATTCTTCCCTTGATGACTTACTTTATTTAAGTGGGATTGTATTTTCTTAAGTTACTTTGTTCAACCTTCATTCCATATCTTTGCAATGCCCTCCACCTCACCTTTGTCTTAATCTTGTTGATGGCTTCCATACACTTTATTTTGAAACAAAATTTTGCTACACAATCCAGGCTGTCTTTGAACTTGAGATCATCCTGCCTCCATTTCCTAAATGTTTGTGTTATATGCTATGAGCATGTACCACCATGCCTGGTTCCTTCATATTCTTTAAACCTCTCTTCTCTGAAAGAGACTGCTTTGAACATCGGAGGTTAATTCAACAGTTTGTTCTGAAGGGACTGTGAGTAGTACCCACGGTCAAAGCGACGGCATGTGCTAAGAAACAGGGTTGTGAATACGCTGATTCATACAACAGAGCCAGCCAGTATACTCTAGGTGTCAAAACATCCGACTTCAAAAAACTAATCTATGCAGTTTGTGTTTGCCTTAAAAACTGGCTTGGATCATGGCTGCTTGCTCTCATTTGTTCCTACAGATCTTGTGTAGACACCAAGAGCTGTGTAATTCCATCTTTTGAGTCAGGGATTTTATGCTTCACAGCAGCGGACTACACTTTTCCAGGCCACCAACTGCAGTGTGGTTGTGCAGTGTGGTTGTGGAGTGTGGTTGTGCAGTGTGGTTGTGCAGTGTGGTTGTGCAGTGTGGTTGTGCAGTGTGGTTGTGCAGTGTGGTTGTGCACAGGAGCTGTGTAGCTCCTGCTAAGCTTCCCTAAAAACCTATTCCTGCGAGAGGCCAGAATCACACAGTGAAAATCTGAGCTTCATTACCTCATCTGGAAACTGAGTGGGAGTATCACCTGACTCACGGAATTTGTCGAAAGACAAATGGAGTTGATACAGATTTTTCTTTCCAGGAGCTGTGATAAACTACCACAACCACATCAACTTGCAGAAAAAAGAATTTATGATAGGGCTTCCAGCTCCAGAGGCTTCTGCTCCACCGTGGCTAAGTGGAGTCATGGCAGCAGGAGCAGAAAGCTGAGGGCTCATATTTTGAAATGCAAGCACAAAGCGAACTGAAGGTGGCTTGAGTCTTTAAACATTCCAAGTCCAGTCTCAGTGACATACTTCCTCTTGCAAGGCTGTACATCCTAAACTTCCCAAACAGAACCACCAACTGGGAACCAAAGGTTCAACTGCTCAACATCATGGGGGACTTTCATCATTGAAACCACCACAACAGACAGAGGAGCTCAGCAGGGTGCCTCACCATTTTGCACACTCTCTTAACTGTTGTCTCGGAGGCTGGTGCTGCAAATTGTCTACCTACTACAACCAACATCTTGTAACCAGAGCTCATTTCCTGACCCCAGGGACTTACAGTTGCAGGTTATAAATCAAGGGTGAACACATGTAGTCAGTTCCACCAATGAAAGTGAGTGAGAGACCATAGGTTTTTAACCATACTGTGGAGCCCTGAGCAGTGACTGCCCGGAGTAGAACTCTGTAGGCAAAGGGAAGAGAATTTCCGATTTCCTGCACCTGTGACTTGTCAAGTAAACTTAAAGAACTATGAGCTAGTTCTTAAGACAGAAATCTGTCCAGTGAGGAGTAGGAAGTTTGCTGGGAAACCAGATGGCCCAGGTACCAAAAACACTGCATGCATCAAAGGCACTTACGGGTGATGTCATAGAAAGTTTGGGCAGGACGTAATTTAAAGAGCATATGAACAGATTGGTATCAAAAGTACAATTTTGACTATGTTGTAGAGATTGAGAAAAAGCAAGAAGGAGCTGAGGGAAAGGTCGGGTGAAGTGTTCTGAGGTTCTGAATTGGCAAACGGCAGTGAGTGCCAATTACAGAGAGTATTAAGTAAGGACTCCCAGTTAATTCCAGTTTTTCACTGGAGACTGGTGCAGTGTCCACCCTTCACCAGGGGAATATCTACCTGCAGTAAGAACAAACCTGTAACTGCCTACAGTGCTGAGAACAAGTGGTGGCAGAGGTCTAGTCACTAAGAGGGATGTCTGTGGACCCTCTACAAAGCTCTGGGTAAACTCTAAGAGTCAGAGGATGTCAAAAGGATCTTTTAAGAACATGGCATAGTTGTTGGACTTATGAGCTCAGTGAAGCTGTGGCTATATGCACAAAGCCTATACCAGTGGTCATGTCAACATTTCATCACAACATAAGGAAGTAGTCCATGAGGCACTGTCCATGAGGGACTGTGGGAAATTAGCTCTTGCTGGGAAAGAAGGTGTGTTTTTTTTTTTTCAGTAATACAGCCACTGATACCTTACCCTTGCTCCAGCTAGTAACCTTCCACCCATGCTAATGCAAGACATTCTAATTGAATTCAGTGGGCCACATACTAACAAAAGGTGTGGAAGTAGGAGGGGAGACTCTTGAGAAGGATTCTGGGAGGTGGGGTAGGAGAGGTGAGTGGTACATGAAAATAATTGAAATTCATTATATAAATGTATGAAAGTGTCAAACAAAAAAATCTAAGAAGCAACATATCTGGTTGGATGCACAGAAATTTACTGTTGTAAAATGTAAATAATAAAACTGTATTTTATCATAAAATTATTAAATTAAGATATGTTCTATTTAGCTTAAAAGAAATGTGCTATTACTCACCTTCTAAGTTGGCCACAATTTTAAAAGTAATTATAGTGTTGGAAAGAAAAAGATGAGGGTGGTATAATTTTGCAATTAATATCACAGGTTGGAAACCTTTCTCTTGCCCTTGAGCCTAATAATTTAATTTCTCAGCATTCCTTTTAGAAAATTTGTATAAAATGCAATAATACTTAAACAGTATGGAAATTGTCCTGTGCATTTTCAGCAAAGAAATATGGATACATGTCAAATGCCATCTCAGTGTGGTTTTAGATTATAAAGACATTTGACACATTATAACCCATGGTTGTTACTTTACATGGAATCATAAGGTAAGACACAGGATGCTCAGAAACCTTTGGGTTTCATATAAACAATGAATAACTTTTAGGCAAGTATGGCCTGATGGAAATTCATATGGATTTTGGTGTTCTATATTGCAAAAATAAATTGCAAAATCTGGCAAGTTGAATTTTATAGAATTTTCAAAAGTTCAGTTTATACAATTTAAATTTATAGCACATAATGTACTAAGAACATAAAAAGCAGCTAAAAGAATGCTGTTTTCAGGGGGCTGGAGAGATGAGTCTGTGGGTAAGAATGCTGGCTGTCCTTCCAAGCGTCTGAGATCAGTTCCCAATACCCGCATGACGGCTAACTCTAGTTAGCTCCAGTTCCACGGGCTCAGATCTGACATGCTCTCTTGGCCTCTGCAGGCACTGCATACATGTTCCTGTATGTTGCACATGTTCCTGTGGAAACAGATACTGCAAGGGACCTCAAGACATTAAAAGACTGATTTAATAGTTGTGATGTAGTTTTATTTCCAATTTTTTTCAAGATTTTGCTGCCGTTTTCTCTTTTAACGAGAACTTACGTTATGAGCAGAAAACAGGTGTCTATCTATGTATTTGTGTGGCCATGTGTATTTCTGTTTGATGTGTTACATGGGCAGCATTCTGTTTTCATGAGAACATATGATGAGATCTACATAGCTTTCCAGGTTATTATCAGATACAAAATTTTCTCAAATACTCTCTACCTTCTCTGTGTAAAACCAGGGCAGGGAGTCCTTATTTTGATTATCCCATTACTCGAACTTGCCCATCCAGTTTATCTCATCTCCCCGCCCCATAACCCTCACTGTCCATGTTCCACACCAACTGCCAGGGCTAAGTACACACTGCTCAACAGAAAACATCAGTGCATACTGATGGAGACAGGATCAGGACTATCAGGTGGAATTCCTCATTCGCCTTAGCCTGGTACATATTTAGGTCCCAGCTGTATAACTTAATGGTTTCCCAGGATTATTTCAATAAATACCAACTGGAAACATATGCACCCTAAACACAAATATAAAGCTAAATACATTGGCAGGGAAGCTTTAAAGGGCTTGTCAGTCTGAAAAGACCTCAAAAATCAAGAAAATTTTATAAAAATATTCCAAAACCTCTTAAAACTTTTGAGTTAGTCACCAAGTACACCTCATTTATTGTTTTCTCTCAAGGTGGTATCTGTGTGACCTTACTGCTCACATCCATGGTGGCAAAAAAAAACAGGCTACCTTTCACAAAATATATTATTATTATAGTCCACTAGATTTTCCATTTAGTTTTTACTAGAAGGCAAGCAAACAAGTAGCTTCTCCCCTCTTCTTCTCAGCTTCATTCGGAGCAGAGCTTTGTAAGGAACCCATGGCAGTGTGGCCTGGTGGGCCTCAATGAGCTTCTGCTGCCATGTGTGTTTTACTAGACGCCAGAATGCTTTCTGATTCCATCATTGACTCTCTAGCTGTCATTGACCTCCTTGTGTTGGACGGGTGGAGCCATGGACACTTTAAAGGGGGTACTTGAGGTACAAGTAGTTCTAAGAGACTGAAAATCACCTGTATGCCCAGAGAAACTGGCATCATTCCTTAAAGGGTAAAGCTGAAGTTACACGTTTCCTTCTCAGATGCCTTGTTTGTAACTGATGACATCATAAAATAGCAAATGCAAATATACCAACTGTCCAGGAGCCCCGGCTGTGCCTAAGGCTCACGGAAGGAGAGAATTAGACATCTGGAGAGTCCAACAGAGTACAGGATTTGAGAGGACATGTAGATATCTATGTTTTATACAAGGGCTTCTTTCCTCAACTTATACACTCCTTGAAGTTGGTGATAAGAAATGTCAGAAATGATTTTGAAAATCGAGTTCATTTTATTTTCAAAATGTCAGAGAGCTTATATGCATTGAATTTAATGACACACCATCATCTTTGAAGCCTTTGTCCCTTTGTGTGCATTCTGTCCATTGAAAGTGACTTAATATTTTATTCCTGGTTCCAGAAATGTGCTATCTTTTCCACACAACCTCCATGGCTCTTTCTGAAATATGATTTCTGTTGTTAATTATAAAAATTAATCTTTAGTGTGAACATGAAAAACAAGAGCTAATGGGTGAAATTGGAGGGTAGAACATTTGTCTCCTTCTGACTTCTATCCCTGATTTTCAGAGATAACAGCAGACATAGTTTTTGCATGCCTTTTTAATTAAAATGCCGAAAGAGTGTTGTCCAGGAACTTAAAATAAACACGATATGTTCAACCTTGTCAGCACATATCAATCTACATACTACATACTACATACTGTGTACTACTGCATTCAAATACCATGATTCTTATGCTTTGTCTGGCCAATTGTTTGTCATCACATATCAAACCATTTTTGCAGACAATGATAAAACTTTATACAAATAGATTTACATATTGGAAATAAGGAGATTCTCAGATTACAAATCTATTCGCAGTGGAGTTCATTAGGTGAAAGGTATGTAGACATCTCACTTTGATAATTATTGCACAGTTCATTTTGAAATTACATCACCTCACACAGTATCGAGTCATATATTTCTTCTCCCATTACAAACAATTGACCGGTTATTTTATACTGCTGTGAGAAGGTACCATGAAGAAGGCAACTTACAGAAGAAAGCCTTTAATTGGGCTTCCAGTGCCAGAGGGTTAGGGTCTATGATGGCAGAGGAAAGGCATGGCTTTGGGAAGCAGCAGCTGGGAGCTCACGTCTTGATCTGCAACAAGAGGAAGGGAGCACACTGAGAACAGCAAGAGTCTTCTGAAACCTCAAAACTGTAGCCCTGTTACACACCTCCTCCAACGGGCTCACCCCTCCCTGTCCTTCCCAAACAGTTGCACTAACTGGAACCAGTGCTCACACGTATGAGCTTGTGGGGATCATTCCTATGTAAAATACTTCAGATGCTTCACTGATTCTTGCTGAACAAATTTTTTATACGCATACCCAGTGATTTATGCAGTGATAGCCTCATTTATGTGTTTCAAGTTTGCCACTGTTTACAAAGAGCTCTTGAAGAATTCTTCTCGTCCATGCAGACACACTTGCTACTCTGTTTACCATCGTAGGACCGACAAGGCTAGTGCACATTCTTATCAGAACCTAGCTGGAAAGGACGCGCGGATTTTCCTTTTAGATTTTTTAAATTGGATTTAATAAAGTTTTGAATACTTTTAAGAAATCTAGGCTACCAGATGTGTACAGAATCATACAATTTGTTTTTATTTAGAGCACTGGCAATAAGAAGATAAGAAGTATATAGTCAAAACTAAGTAATATTTATAATAAATTACAGTTTATATATTTTAAGCTGAAAATGAATATGACTTTTGAGTGTTATAATAGAATATAAATGTCTAAAGCATCATTTCACCTATCTAAAGTACACAGTGTCTTGGTGGATTATTCTTTGATAAAACTGATTGATATGAATGGGGAAAATTTCTACAGACATGAATATGGAAGATAATTGGGGGTAGACTTTGATTCCTAACCAATCTACATTACAAATGCTCAAATGGTACCAGTGACATTTGGGGTTTACATAATTCCTCCTTATGGGGAACTTCATATGCGTTGTAGAATATTTAGTCCCTGGCCTCTGCCTAATGGAGTCCAGTAGCATCCTCAGTGTAACAAAACAATAATTTTAAAAACAAAATCTGCATCGGAGTGATAATAGCCCATGATTTTAATCCCAACACTCTGGAGGCAAAGGCAGGCTGATCTCTGTGAATTAGAGGCCAGTTTGGTCTACAAGTGAGTTCCAGGGCAGGCTCCAAAGCTATGCAGAGAAATCTTGTCTTGAAAAAGAAAAATAAATGTGCAAATACTGTCAGATGTTCCCTGTGGGGAAAACCCCCAAAAGTTAGCCCATCTAGGTTCCTGGAGCCTCAGTCCCAGGGCTCCATCTGCCAAGAGGCAAGAGCAGCAAGGATCAATATATACTGTAGGAAGTCTACACTGAAGATAAAGAGAAGAAACAAACAAGGAAAGAAACACAATATAAAAGCAATAGAGAAAACAGGTAAAAGTTCAAACTGTGGTGTTATTAATATCTCCAGAGAGATAAGATTAGATAAAGTATCCATGAGCTTATAACAGGATTTTATTAAAAAGCAAAAGAATAAGATAGACCTCTTGGTTATTAAATTATGGTGATTGAAACAAAACTTAACAGAGAGGCTAAAAGGCAAAACTGAGAATTTTACTGAAAGTCAAACAAAGGAGAAATGATAACAAATTGAGTAAAATAGGTAAATTTATGGGTTTGATTAAGAGGTCAAAACTCAGAGAAAATAGAGTTGACAAAATCATGAAAATTATAATATATAAGAAATGTCTTACATATAATATAATGTTTAAGACACAGAAAATTAAATTTGATTTTTGTAGCAAAGAACATTATAAAAATTAGTGGAAACCTACTCTTGTCTTGTTGACATAAAGTGGTGATTTTTATTGATTTAATATCTATTAATTCTAGTTATCAATCAGATATCAAGGCACAGCAAAGATATCATTACTAGCACATATGATGCTGGACTGGGGGTACCACCCAGTGAAAGACCCCTTACCCATCAGGAACCATGTAGACTGAGTGGTGCTGTCAGATCCATGCTTTTTATTCTCTCAGAGACAGAATCCCACACTGTGCCCAAATCTACTGTGTAGCCCAACAGTCCTGGTATGCTGAACACCTGACGGTACTCCTGCCTCAGTATTTCAAATGTCTACACATTTGGCCTTGATGTGTCTTTTAAACCTATACCACATACTTAATCAGTCAATCATTCTCAACAATCAGCATTTTTATACAAGGTCCCTAATTTCAATACCTATCAAAGTTATATAGAACTCACTAAAAAATATGTAATGTGCTTAAAGTCTCTGGAAATGATTTATAAAACAACATTCAAGTAATTCTTTGGTTCGATATTTATAGAGTGTTTTGTTGTGTGCATTCTTAGATCCCACATACACATAAAGATACAGGCACGGTCAATACCGAAGGCATTAAACTCAGAAAAGGCCGAATTTTATAGCTCTTTCTACAGTTGCCCATCATCACTGGAAGACTGCCAGCAGACCAAACGTTAAGGTCTATGTTGTCATAAACCCCAGCCTCTGCTGAGTCCTTAGCAATGTGCTGGGTTTGTGGTACCACATCTATTTTCCCTCTCAGAGCCTGGGCAGTAACACCAGGAGCATGAATGCTCTGCCTAGAGGGCATTGAGGGATCCTCCTTCACAAGCCAGGGGCTCATTAGAAGCTGACGACTTGGAGGGGTTGGAGGGGCTGTTTTGCTTCCTTCCTGTCTGGCAGTGCTGTTCTGAGTCTCATAGTAAGGGAAGACAACATGCTGCTCTTGTACAAAAGAACTGCTTCAGAATCTACTGCTGCCATAGTGGGTGAGGAGTGGTGGGGAAGGTGACCGTGACACCTTCCCAGCGTTAACAATTGACATCCCAGAGAATGGAAAGCAAGGACCTTCAGTCCCTACATTTTCACCCTTTAACTAGTTGGGTGAAGGGAGAAAACCAATTCAATTTTACTGTACAAAGGTGAACAGTAGATGTGGTAATAAGTCAACCACTACTAGAATCTTATAACCACCTTAGAATACCTAATATTAAAATGATTTTTCTTATAAAAGGTGATAAACAAAATAGCTTAACACAGATTAGATGAGAGGAACTCTAAAGGTCGTATTTTCATATAAAAAGAAATAAAATTATGCGGTCAGTATTAACCAGGTATATTAATCAGACATAGAAATATAATTTTTACAAACCATAGAACGATATGACCCTTCAAAGACTTTGCTGTTGTTGTTTCAAAATAAAACACCTAGATGCTGTTCATAAATTGAATTCAATAATTTAAAAAATAGTTATACAACATGACTAAGTGGGATTTATTCTAAATATACAACGTGAGTTCAGTACCTGGGGAAATCAATGCAATTCGCACCACCTGTGGATAAATCTGAGCACACAATCAAGTTGAAACAGAAAAACCATTTGACAAAATGCATCCCTCATTTACAATCAAATCAGCCAGGTTTGGGAAAAATATAAATAATATTATGTTGAAAAGAGATACAGAAAATGTATAGGTGTCATCTTTACTGAGTGATAGAAATCTGGATGCTTTTGTCCTAAGTTTGAGAGCAAGAAAGAGATGTTCCCTGAAGTCACAACCGTTCCACAGTGGCCGGAAGTTCTTAACACCATGACAAATCATAAATAAATAATGCTGAGACAAAATAAATAGAAGATATTACGTTCAGAAAGGTGAAAATGAAACCACTTCTGTTTGCAGATGATATGATTGTCATGTAGAAAATCCAAAGACCTAGCCATGCAAGTGAGTTGTGCATGTAATTTAAAATTGTCTAATCTCCACTGTGTAAGAAATGAGAAAGCAGTGTAAGATGTATTATATTTCTAATTACATTTCTAAAACCTGTTACCATTTACAATCTGTGATAATGTCAAATTTTAATGTGTTCTTGTATTTGTGCTAATTGTCCAAAATTCATCACTTCTACTTATAAACGCTGAGTCTAGATTCTAACTAGCTTTTGTATATGCTCAAGAGCTACAAGTTGCTACTGGCTACGGTATTGGCGAGAGCCCGATATAAATGACATTGACACTCTTTCTCCTCAGTATATAAATAAGTAAGATATGCACTAACTACCTTCTTCCTTTTGAAATAACACTAATGGTTCAATTACAAACTTGCTTTGAAACTACCAAATTAGAGAGCTTGTCAAGAAATGACAGCTTTCCAGAGGCGTAAATGCCACCACCTTCCTAGGATCCTACATAACATCTTTGAGCCATTTGTGTGCCTAACTTGCCTCTTGTGGTTTGAGTCACTCTGGAAAGCAGCTCAGGTGAAGCCCTCACAAATCAAAGATGAGAGCAGAGCTGATAGAGGAGCAGATGTGTGCCCTTTGAGCAGAATCCCCATCTCCTTTACCTACCATGTCCCGCAGGTGGGCGCTCATCCTGCTTTCCTTAGCCTGGGGCCAGATAACAGCAAGAGATCTCACTGCACAGTTGCTTCCCCAGGATGGCAGTGACAGCGGCTGCCTCTAACTCTGCCCAGGCTCTGGAGCTGCAGCTGGGACATTTCCTGCAGTCAGAGGATTTAAATGGCCTCTTCCTTTCCACAGAGTCCCTGTGGGGATCCTGTAGATGACAACACATCTCACTCGGAGGCATTGATTGGCCTCTTGCATCTTGGTCCCCAGGAATGTTAAAAACCTTGATTTCTTACTCTTCATCTGTAGCAAACCACAACGAGAGACCTCATGGATTCTCCTGTTGTTTCCTTATTGATGTGTGTTCCATTCTTCCTCTATGACTGATCGGTCATATGCAATTAATAATTGCTACTACTACTGATTGATAGTCTCTGGAGTACTGGAAGTGTGGTAAGTGGTTACTGATTATTGTCTCCCAACAACCTAGGGTTTTAGGTGTTCTTACTGCAAACCTATGCAGCAGTCAACATGACTGCCTGAACTCTATTAACTGGGAAGATCAGAGGCAGAACTCAAAGTCTGACCTGTTTCCTGATAGACTAGACAGACTACATGGTGAAAAAGCCCTCGTGTCTGGGAAGAAGGAATGAATCATGGTGCTCACTGCAGGAGAATTGGCAGAAAGGGTCAGCTCGCACTTCATGAAGCTAAACTCACCTTCTCCAGCCCTGAGGACAGGAGTGTCCCCTTTGTTCAAGAGCATTAATAACAACATCTTCTCTAATTCCCTTCATCCTTAGAGGGTAGAAAAGGACAGTAGGTCTCTCTATGATTTGGAATGTTTTTCCCCAAACACGAATGATCCTCAAATTCTTTTAGAATTTGTTTCATATCACCCATTGAGAGCTGTGGGAATTATCGGCGCTGTGGCTAAGGATCTTTTGATCCTATAGGAAGGCAAGCCAAGAAGTTGTAGGCTTGACCCTCAGGGCTGTCAGTTTTGATATTGCCAGCCTAAAGAGTATTTATTAATAGAATAAGTCTCCCTCAAAGTGAATGATATTTTACACCAACAGAAGACTAGACTCCCTACCTCTGAGCAAAGCTATCCATATGAACTGCTTTGCTGTGTTGTCTGTGAACCGCCTGCTTCTTTCATTTGCCTGACAGCCCTGGAAACTCATTCCTCCAAGGTCCTTCACATAAGCAGAAAAGCAGGACTGTAGACTCCCCAGATATTCTAGATTGTAGTACTCCACGTTCCTTGGGGAGACCCTGGGATTTCCTAGCAGTCAGAGGAAAGTGCATGCTTTCTGGAAGTCACTTCCTATGGGAACGATGCTAACAGTGCCAAGCTAATGGTAAAGGGAAGAGATTCCTGGGAGATGTGAGGAGTCCTGCGTGATATGTGGAAAGAGAAAATAAGACTACATGTCATGCCCAAATGATATCATTGTAAGTAATATTACTTTTTTCTGGAAGGAAAGAGAAGAAGAGAACTTTCATTGTCTGCCTCTTAGGGTCACCTGTGATCTTTTTTTAAAAATTATTTTTATCTGAAATCTAAACGTAAATATTATCTTCACATATCACCAGTTTTCGATTAGGATTTCTGCTGGCCAATTTTCTATACTTGTAACAAAATGCCTGAGATGATGAATTTATAAAACAGAAAAGAAAGGCTTTGGATTGCAGTGTTAAAGGTTCTAATTCATGAAGCATTGATTTGGTTCCTTTAGATTTGAAGCTAGGCAAAACATCGCTTTATAAATTCATGGTAGGGGGGGAAAATAAGAAAAAAGAAACCCTCTCAGATCATGAACCATGGAGCTAAGAAGTGTTTCAAGAAAGGGGCTGGCAAACCACACATCCTTTTGGAGAACAACTTAACATTTCTGGTGACCTAAAGACTCCTCACTAGGACCATGGGGTAAAGGAATTCTCAACCTTCCTAATGTGTTGAAAAAGAGCAGCGGGCCGCTTCCCACCGCCCACCCGGCTAGCTTTACTGGAAATAATTACACGGAAACTGTATTCTTTTAATCACCGCTTGGCCCGTTATATCTAACCTCTTATTGGCTAACTCTTACATATTGATTCAACCCATTTCTAATCATCTGTATATCACCACAAGGTCATGGCTTACCAGGAGAGATTCAGCATGTCTGACCTGGCAGCTTCATGGTGGTGGCTCTCCCTGACCCTGCTTCTTTCTCCCACAATTCTTTTCTGTCGTCCCCACCTACCTATGTTCTGACCTATCAGGCCAAGCAGTTTTCTTCATTAATTAACCAATGAAAGCAACAGGTAGATAGAAGACCCACCTATATCATTTCCCCCTTTTATGTTTAAACAAAAAGAAAGGCTTTCACTTTAACATAGTAAAATTACATATAGCAAAACAGTTATCAAGTAAGAATTAGAGTTAAAATATTTATATCTATTTTATCTTTTATCATAACTAAGGAAAACTACAACTATAACTGACCATTCTTCAACTCCATCAAAGACTCCAGAAGGATATACTATTACCTATGTAAACAAGAAATAAGCAACTTTCAAAACTCTAGAAATGACAGAGACATCTCGCTGTCTGGACAGTCACCCAAAGTTCCTCTATACTATTGGGGCATCCATCTTCAGCCTACTGGCCCATAGTATCCAGCAGACATTTCCATGAAGCAGGAAAATTCAAAGACAGTTTAGTTACTTTTTGCTGTGTCCTGCAGAATGTCTTGTAGACTCTTTCATGAAACAGGAACCCTGAAAGACCATCTCACCTTTAGGCAAATTTAGCAGTCCTCTCTCCGCAGGCTCTTTGTGTCCAGTTAATGCATCAGTCCAGGCAAGAGCAGTTTCTTGCCCAAATGGCTATCAAACTCCATAAGGAGTCTCTTCAATGCCCATCTTCCTCTTTAAGTAACTGGTGCTGCCAGGAGCAGACGTGTCTCATTGTCATGAAAAACCCTAAGTTATTAAAACATTTAAAATGCCATATTCTGTAGTCTTTGAAAGATATGAAGAATGCCTATCTATATATCTAGAAAATCTAACTAACATGACTACAAGCTTGACTATTATAGATGATTATACATTAACAACCTGTATTTCCTAATTATACATTAGATGAACTACACAATCACAATACCTTAATCAAGATCAGAAATACATACACATATAACAAAATTGATCTTAAAATCCATACCAAAGCAAATTATTCATATCTATATCATATCTCCCTTTAAATGTAAAAGAACATTTATAAACAATATTTGGGAACATACATGGGCACAGTTTTTTCTCTCTAAACTGCTTCCTGTTGTATAGGGGCGCTGTTAATCAGGTCTTTTAAGGTGTATCCTGTGTGCGAGGTTCATCTCAGTCGGCAGTTGAGTGAAGTAATATTTTGAGGGTGTTCACAGTAACCTTTCAGGAGGGCGTGGTCTATCATACCATATTGGGATAGAAGCAATCCACAGTGTCTCATCCTCTGTGAAAACAAAAGAAGGACCTCCTTTCCAAAGCATCATATTCTTAGACTCATATTCTGAAGTCATTATACCCTTATGATATCCATTGTGGTTTAGCTTGGCAGCCCATATAATGAAATGTCTCTCTGTACTTAGCTCCTTCACAGTCAAAAATCTGAAAGAAAACACAATGTACATAATCCAGACTCTGTGAATTTTCCAGTTTTACGTGGCTTATTTTTCTTTCTTTATTTTAATCTATAACTATCTGTACTCTGTTTCTTTAAAGACTTTACCCTTTTTTAAAAGCATTAATTTTATTCTCTATATTCTTTTTCTTCTCTCTCCCAAGCCTAAGTACAGTCATCCAACACTATGACCCATTTAGAGGTCTTTTATGTCTGAATCTGTCCTATTGTGAATCTGTAATTTTTTACTATCCATGAGTATTTTTGCTTTTCAATTTTAAATCAGTAAGCACTTAAGAATCTAAGCTTTGACATTCCTAGGTCAAAAACAGGTACTGCCAGCTTGCCGTGCCTAGTCCAATATGGTGGAGCTACTTGTGCCTCTGAGCTGCAGAGTCGTGGGCTGCTCTGGATGTTGGCTCTACCTCTCTCCAATTTCAAAATGGTGAATGTACAATTTCTGTTAGCTCTGGGGCAGCTAGGTAGGAGCCACACTCAGCAGCTTAACTCTGAGACTGAGCATGCAGCACAGAAACTCTTTCATCCAAGTTACATCCAAATCTGACATTGCAGAGCACTGCACAGTCTGGAAATATCTCTCTGTATGGCGTCAGAAACCTGCCTTGCTCTCCTGCCTGCCTAAGCCTGATTTTGCTGTCTACCTAGGTGCAGGCTGGGAGCGCTGAGCCATTGGCATGGTCTCAGAGTACTTTCTTCCCGATCCTGAGCAGGCACACAAACATCCAGTCCCATAAAAGCCATTGAAATGCTTTATAGCCGGAGTTCACTCTGGCGGCACAGCCCAGGAAGCAGTGTTTTTAAACCATGCAACTTTTTTCCCCTGCTATGGCTGCTGCGTCAGGGAAATTTCTCTGTAGCACGCGGCCAGCAAACAGCAAAAAGCTGTGTTAAACTCTCCATTTATGTATAGAATTACTTTTTAAGCCCTCTTAGGTTTTACGTGAAGTTAGTTACCACGTAGGAGCACCACTCTGTTAAAAAGGAGCAGTGGGCCGCTTCCCACCGCCCGCCTGGCTTGCTTTACCTGAAATAATTACATGGAAACTGTATTCTTTTAATCACCGCTTGGCCCATTATCTAGCCTCTTATTAGCTAACTCTTACATATTGATTCAACCCATTTGTAATCATCTGTATATCACCACGAGGTCGTTGCTTACCAGGAGAGATTCAGCATGTCTGACCTGGCAGCTTCATGGTGGTGGCTCTCCCTGACCCTGCTTCTTTCTCCCACAATTCTTTTCTGTCATCCCCACCTACCTATGTTCTGACCTATCAGGCCAAGCAGTTTTCTTTATTAATTAACCAATGAAAGCAACAGATAGATAGAAAACCCACCTACATCACTAATGCTACAACCCTCTAATACAGTTACTCATATTGTGATGAACCCTCCCCATCACAAAATTATTTCTAATGCTACTTCATAGCTAATTTTGCTGCGGTTATGAATCATAATATTTTTGGAGACAGAGGCTTAAGAAAGGGGTCATGACCCACAGGTTGAGAAGCACTACTTTAAAGATGAGCTCCTCTCGGGAACATCACCCTCAGGACCAGAGTTCTAACACAGAGACCTTAGAAGGACATTTTGGATTGGCATGAGAGCTGGAGGCTATTCACAGCAGAGTTAAGGCTGGGTAAAGTTGTGACCCAGTATTGCAAATCTTAGTTTACAAGTGTCCCTGATAGATCTGAGAAAATAAGCTGTGATATATTTTTGCAAGATCATTACTTAGTTGTTTATTTGTAAGTAAACCATTGTTTGGCTATGAATATCTGTTACTTGTTTTGGGTCCTGAATGCAAAACTTACTCTTTGTAAATGAACAAACATAGTGTGTTGTTGGTGTGAAAGAGTTCTGGAAATAGTGCCTACCAGACAGCATCATTAATGTCTGCTTGCAGTCAAGTTGCTCCTATCTTCCTCTTAGTTCATTGTTTCCACTGCTCTTTCCTGCATAGATCTGATGCCGAATCTTTATACATACTCCAAGTTGGTCAATTTTATTCATTGTGAGAAAAAATTCTTGGTGATTTGGCATACAAATAAAGAAGTCAATTTTGAATTGCTGCCACATCTGACAGATCCCTGGGCTCAATAATGTGACCTAATGAAATAGAGCAGAGATTTGCAGTAAGTTGCATCCATGGCATGAGAATCTCAGCTGTACCATTTACTAATATGCTCACATCTGCCACCCTATTTCACCTGCCTGGACCATGACAATAGCTTCTTTTTTTATTAAATTTTATTGAGCTCTACATTTTTCTCTGCTCCCCTCCCTGTCTCACTAATCCCCCTTCAACCCTCCCTCAAGGTCCCCATGCTCCTAATTTACTCAGGAGATCTTGTCTTTTTCTACTTCCCATGTAGATTAGATACATGTAAGTCTCTCTTAGTGTCCTCATTGTTGTCTAAGTTCTCTGGGATTGTGGATTGTATGCTGGTTTTCTTTGCTTTATGTTTAAAAACCACCTTTGAGTGAGTACATGTGATAATTGTCTTTCTGTGTCTGGGTTAACTCATTCAAAATAATGTTTTCTAGTTCCATTAATTTTCCTGCAAAATTCAAGATGTCATTATTTTTTTCTGCTGCGTAGTACTCCATTGTGTAAATGTACCACATTTTCCTTGTCCATTCAAATGGTTGAGGGGCATTTAGGTTATTTCCAGGTTCTGGCTATGACAAACAATGCTGTTATTAACGTAGTTGAGCACATGTCTTTGTGGCATGATTGAGCATCCTTTGGGTTAAGTAAAAATTATTAAGAAAAGGGCAGCTCTGCCTGTGCAAGAAAACCAATTAAGTCAAATCAAACCAAATCAAAATGTCCATCGTTGTATCAAGAATGATGCTCTTGGGTGACCGAGCACATGGCGGGTAAACAGGAAATCAGAGAGCCCATGTAGACCCAAGAACTATGTGTTTCTCTTCTGGGATCCCACTTAAATATCTTGTGGGAGTGTTCCTGACCACTCATGTGGGATTTGGAGTCCAGACCAAAGCAACTCCCAGGACAGGGAGGCTGGGATGGGTGCCAGGGTCTCAGGGCTACGCTCCTAACTTAACACTTTTGATATATACCCAAACATAGTATTATTCCCCTGCTTCAATACTATCTTCATCCATCATCTATACACTACTTGTGTTATATTTCTGAAAACAAGACAATATTGGTTCCATTCAGCCCAGTGATTTCCAATCTTATCTCGGATGATAGACTCTGATATCTTGTTGGTGGGAAATAGTACATCTGACCCCCACCTAGCTGTGTTCTCCCCACTTTGTTCTCTGTTCTATGACTAGAGATAATGCCATGAATCTATCAAAAATGCTTCTGAGTCCTTGGGCTCTATTCTGGATGTTTCCACAGCTATCTCATTTTATCCCTCAATTGTATGTTTGGAGATTCATGCGGATCCTATGTTTCTCTTAAGTTACATGTATTCCATTACTTTGTATTTCTCACTAAATATGTTATTCTACATGGCAATAAATGTACTTCAACCTACTCAGCTGTTTAAATCAAATTATTAGAGTCTTCTCTGCTCTTCCTATTCATCTACTTCCACTGATGCCTTAACTCCAAATCACACCAGTGTCTTCACACTCACCCCAAATCACACCAGTGTCCTCACTCTCATACCAAATCACACCAGTGTCTTCACTCTCACCACAAATCACACCAGTGTCCTCATTCTCACCCCAAATCACAACAGTGTCTTCACTCTCACCCCAAATCACACCAGTGTCTTCACTCTCACCCCAAATCACACCAGTGTCCTCACTCTCACCCCAATCACACCAGTGTCCTCACTCTCACCCCAATCACACCAGTGTCCTCACTCTCACCCCAATCACACCAGTGTCCTCACTCTCATACCAAATCACACCAGTGTCCTCACTCTCATACCAAATCACACCAGTGTCTTCACTCTCACCCCAAATCACACCAGTGTCTTCACTCTCACCCCAAATCACACCAGTGTCCTCACTCTCACCCCAAATCACACCAGTGTCCTCACTCTCACACCAAATCACACCAGTGTCCTCACTCTCCCCTCTATCATCAGTTCTCAGCTGTCTTTGTCTTTCCAGTGTCTTCCCAGGTGGGCTCAATCTTCACCACCCATAAACCTTTACAAACACAAATTAGAACATCTCACTTATCTTCTCAAAACTCTTTGTTTACAGTAGAGCTATAAAATGCAGATGCTTGGCTTTGTCATTGCTGTGAGGCCTCCAGCATGGTGCCTGAGGCCCTAATTTAGGTCCCTCAACACTCTCACTGAGCTTCCATTCTGGTTAGCTTTCCTCCTAGATCTGAGCTCTCCTGTCACCTCTTCAGAGGGTCTTCTCTTGGCTGGTCACTGGAAGTTTTAAGCAGACATCCAATGCATCCTGTTTGTCTTCATGGTTCTTACCACCAGTTGATGTCGTTTACCATATGACAACGATTTATAGAAAGCTGGGACTGAGAGGTCTTGCGACTGTCTGCCCAGGCCAAGAGCAGAGCATGGCACACCACTGGACTCTAAAGTGTTTTAGGTTAGTCTGTGACATCACTTTCAAAACCCGATTTCAAGTCTTGGAAAGGACCACAAAGCCCAAACACAACCCATTCCCTGTCCTTCTGAAGTGCCTTTGATTTTCAAGATGATTTATTTTCTTAATACAAATTAATGTTCATTCTAGAAGTATCCTTAACAGGCAAATATTTTGGGGTCAAGCATTATGAAGCCACAGATGCTTTCTTAAGGATTTTTGTTATCAGTTAGTTATCAATTATTCAGCCTCTAAGCATTGTCTCCTGAGACTCAGGCTTCCACATCTGATAAAAAAAAATTAAAAATGAAAAAGATGGGAAGATGGGAAATGACCAGGACAGTGGACCTTGTTGGGGAAATATTAATACTGGAGAAACGTCAGTCTTGGGATCAGTGAAGTAGGGATTTGAATGTAATTTAAGAGAAATAAGCCTTTTGTGTCAATTGTTTATGTAAGACTTTCCTGAAAATTACGCTGATTGTAAGCCTTGAGCCATTGTTTTATATGTCTCCATTTCCCTACTTCCTCCTGCTGCTCCCCAGAGAATCCATTAGAGACACACTGGATTCCTTGTCCCTCATCACTCACTGTACCAGGCATTACTCTGGAAGGCATCGCAAAGATCCTTTTGTCATAGCCTCTTCACATGGGTGTCACCTTAGTGCGGTTGACTCTGACCGCCCCCCTCACCCCGGAACACCCTATTACAGCGCTCACCTCACCACAGATGCCCTCTTTCCAAGGCACGTGTTACTGCTGCTCTTAGTTGTTCCAGTTTCCACATAAAACACATTCTCTCTCTCTCTCTCTCTCTCTCTCTCTCTCTCTCTCTCTCTCATTGTGTGTGTGTGTGTGTGTGTGTGTGTGTATGTATGAATTTCTTATTGTCTTCTTTCTCCTGCTATTGTTTCATGAATGAAAATTCCCCCTGATTTTCCTTAGTTCGGTTTCCCCCACTGCCTATAAGAATGCATATGTTGTATATAACAGACATTCAATACGCATTCCTTCAGTGAACACGCACTATACATGTTCTGAGTACCCTAAAAGGCCGGGGAACAAGACATTCCCACAGACCACCAGGGAAACAGTACAGTTTGTTCTTTTCTTTCTCTTCAAAAAAATTTACACTGACAAGATTAATTTATAAAACACTACTAAATGAAACAAACACACTATTTGCAAGACATATCTTTAACCCTCCCCGAAGGAAGAGCGTTAATCCAGCAGAGGTATTGAGCCACATTAATTGAACATCTGAGCTGCTGCCGACAACAGTGCCATGGCAGAGTCAGGAAAGCAGGCTGCTAGATCTTACAGTACACAGCATAACCTTCTGTAATTAAAAGAATCATCCCAGAACCGTAAACACCGTGGAAGCTGACAATCCCTGTATGACCACATAAATGCTCGTGCTTTTCCGATAGAAGCACACAGGAGAAAGTTGCATCGGGTACAAATTCTACTCATTTTACTTCTAATTGTGGGAAACTTAGGAAGTATAAAATACCTTGGTAATGGGGGATTAGTAAAAGTGGTTTATTTAAACTCTTCCAGGAGCCCACAACTCCTTTTTCATAAAAAAATAAAAATTTAGTATTTTTAAAAATGGCACACAAAAATGTTTTGAAGTGAGGAGATATGTTCATTTTATGAAAACCTTGACACTTTTAAGACATTCAACCACCATGAGCTATGTTACTAGAGGCTTTTTATTAGATACCCTGCTAGTTTATTGATAAATATGGCATATTTATTTGACACACTTTATAAATTAAGGAATCACTAAAGTAAATATATATCTCCCTAGCAATCTTGAGGCTAATGTTGAAATATGGTAATTTGACACAAGTGCTAAGATTAAAGCAAAGTTGCAAACTGTCATAAGAAAAATATTCTCTTATATCACTTGAAATAACATAGCACTGCTTTCCGTAGAGTAGTCATCCCTGGGAAAGACTTGGGCATATGTGAAGCTACCCAAACAGCATGCTTCTTACATGGCTGCTCCTTCTCCGCTTGTGCTCTCAGACAGCCGTTCCCTCGTGCCCACAATGTGTCTGTGTTCAAGAGAATATCACTAGCACTCTTGAGCACCCTGCATCAAGCCAAACAAAAACAGACAGAACTAAGATCCCAAACTGAAGTTATTAGGGGACAAGTAAGTGCGCGTGGGTGTCTGAACGGGGAGCTTCTGAACCAAGTACACGGAACTCAGTCTGATTTGGAGAAAATTTCTGTAGTAGAAAGTCTTCCTAGTAAGTAAACCAGAGGAAACACAAGCCCTAAGAACAGATTTAACAGAGGGATGAAGGTGTGCAGGGTAACGAGGAGAAGACTGGGTATTTAGGTAAGGTCATAGTCTAAGAACTTTAAAAGTTGATGTTGAAGCCCAGGTAAAAGGAAGAAAAAGAGTGGCTTAGGTGATTTTAAAGGAACATTTCCCCCAAAGTAACAAAGAGATCAAATGATGTGAAAAGAAGGCTAGGTTCAGGATGCATAGCTTAGATGCTGGTCATGGAAGTGGAAAACTGGGAAGAGATGTGAGAACTGTACGGAAAGATAAAGAATTGGATTTGGAAACTCATCTTTACATGTGAAGAACTGGGGAAAACAGATCAAAGATGTGTCTCGTCACAGAGGACCTTAAAAGAAACGAGAATCCCTAAAAGCCAATGCAGATACAAGGAAAGAGGTAATAGGTCATATTTTCAGTATCTTGAAGAATATTTTATTCAAAGCAAGATGTTTCACCCCAACGTGGACATCAACATCAACACTGCAACCAGAGCTTGGTGGATCAGGAGGAAGGTCAGGAGCAAGGATACTTCCTGAGGGGAAATGTTGAAGTTGCTGAGAAGCCACAATGTGAGCAAGTAGGCTGTGCTCTGAGCATTGGGTGCGCTGCATATGGTTTTCTCAAAGCTCATTAAATTAGTTATTAGGCTTTGCTTTGTGGAAGACAGAGATGTGTGCCAGGGACATCATAACCACACAGCTGCTCAGCTGAAGGCCCTGGGACTTCACTGTTCCCGTTTCAATATGTAACCAAGGAGGGAGCAAACGCGGAGAGCAGGCTGGAGGTGGGGTCCTCCAGGGCACCAATTGATGGGTAGAGGGTGCCACTCATATTACTGGTTTCTTGGCTTTGCTTTCTGTTCTCTTCAAAACAAAACTGCCTAGTATAAGTACTGTTATGTTCATATCTCACAGCATAACCTGTAGTTATTCTTATTCACTGATCGTTTTATTGATGCTAGTGTAAACAAAGGGTTTCATATAAAGTGACATTGGTCTCTTGTAAATTAGCTTGTATTGGTAACATAATTGAATTTTGATATTTAAGTATGGTATATTAAGATATTAGACGTTAAAGGTTGTCTCTGACTTTTATTCATTTTAATGTTTAGCTTTTATGTAACCTATTATTACCCTACGTTACCGATGACCTAAGGGTGTAACACACGAGTGTATATGAAGTGCAGATGGTAGTTCTGATTCTTCTTAATAAGGAGACTGAAATGCCTGGAACATTGCTAAGATGCAAGACCTGTGTGTGTCCGGAAGACAAGGAACACAGTGTAAGGACCCAGACATAACACTTATCAAGAGCTTCTTGGTGCCTTGGACACCTTGCCTAACCCTGGCTTCTTTTGCTGTAGATGGACATCTGTGTTTTGTTTTAGAGTGGTCAGGGGAAGAATGTACATGAAGCTTAAAAAGAAACAATTTAAAAAAAAAAACTATGGAGAAAAGAAAAGAAATCTAAGCCTTCCATCTATCAAATTTATCCCTCTTGTGGGATTGAAGAAAATGTACTATCCACATGGACATTGGCTGAGCTTCGTGACAAAGAGGAGATTATTTTCATGATGAAGGAGATGTTGTTTAAACGTCTGATGTGGAGAATTTGCATTTTCTACTGCACAAAGCCAATGAAGAGAAGAAACACTGAGATGGCACAGGTCTGAACGTCGGTCATGGAAAGAGAACCCCCCAAAAAACAGACGTCAGATCCAAGAAGTACTATAACTTTTATGCACTAAAATTTCTGCATATTATTCTCTTAATGTTACCCAAATAAGTAGTAAAAGCAGGTGCAATGTCAGAGAGCCATTGCTGTTTGCTCCAGCAGTTCTCCCTTTCGGGCACCAGAGGGCGCCAGAAGGCATGGAGACCAAAGAGGAATGCCCCTCGGCATTTTCCACCTTTGGACAGTTTCTGCCATAAATAAATCCTTGCAAATGCCTGGGGCAGCTTTTCTCCGAATGTTCTTTGAGTGCACAGGGTTTTAAGAACCTTTGCGGCTATGCATTTTTAATTTACTTTCTCTACCTAGTGGCTAAGGGGAGGCAGTCAGGGAGGTAAGTAGGGAAAAGGAGCAAAAACCACACAGGTGACGTTTTCATTGATTTGAGAGCATTGCCAAAAGACGTAAAAACACCATTTTAATGGCCGTTCCTCCTTTCTGCCATTATTCCATACCTATCTTTTCCGAAGTGGCCCAGGGAACTGTTTTTAAAGCTTGAAGGAAAGAGTGGCCCATGGAACAAGCGTCTTAACATCGCAAAGGAGGGACCACTTTACGGTGCTAAAACAGAGATTTAGCATTTATGGGCTTTTCCCATTCTGATGGATGCTTGACTGGTTTTATCTCATCATCAACCTTGAAAGCTATTAGGAAGGGGATTGTCATTTACCATCTGTGATGTCCTGGCACTAACTTAATATTGCTCTGAAAGTTTAATTTGAATCAATTTAATTCAGCAAACATTTATTAGTCTCATGAATGTTTGGTATGGTGCTAGGAGGTTAGGGGATGCCAAGATGAACAGCGAAAAGTGTTTGGCTTCAAAGGACTAAAAACCTTATACAACGTTGAGACAATGCATTCGAAAGTGTAATGCAGGCTGGTTCCAAATGAAAAGAGGGGTAAACAAAATGCTTCATCATATATTTACCGGTTTATTTATGAATAATTTGTCACCTGCCAGGAATTGTCCTATGTGACTTTGATACACACTGGCTAACCAAACAAATTTGGGATCTTTTTATACTTCCATTAAGTGAACGTGATCCAGTTATGATGAAGACTTTTGCCATGGGAGAAAGTTCTGAAACTCTACTCAAATTGGGTGAAGAAAATGGATTCCATGAGAACTGACATTTAGGAGGGAGCAAATATAGTGAGGATAAGGGAAATTATATTTCAGGTGTACCAGACTGCTAACGTGAAGTCCCAGGAAGAGGAAACAGCCTGGCCTACTCAAGGAACCTAAAAAAGATCAGAAAGCTGGAGTAGAGATGGTGCAAAAGGCCAGATATTTTAGATCGATGTGGTTTATTCTGAGGGCTGGATGAAAGGGGAAGCCATCTGGCCACAGGAAGCTGGAAGATTTCATAAGAAATGGCTTGCATATGTAAAGGATGAGAGAGAGAAAGAGAGAGCCTCACAAACAAGCCGATAGAAATCTGGGTTCCCAGATGAAAACAGGTTTATAAGCACAAAAGCAGAAACGCCTGATTCTGTGTGACTTGGACCCTCATAGGGGTCCGGGGTGAGTGGAGGATCACACAAGAGCAGCTGCTTCCCTGTCGTCAGGCTTAAAGGATAAGCTGGAACCCAGTATCAAAAATGTTGAGTAGTTTATGGTTTAAGAAGGGAGGCACAGACATCACTGGTAGACAATGGAGCTTCAGTTCAGGAAGTTTAATCTGGCAGCAGCATGTGTTGCTTACTGGTACAGTAGAAGGAGAAATTACTGTCCCTAGACATGGACTTTGAAACCCAGGTCTCAGGTCATGGATAAGGAAGGAGAAAGAGATAAGATCATTGCCAAGGCGGTCTTTAATTACTAAGAACTGATTGCACAAATTAAGACACTTTTTAACAAGAAGATTTTAGTTAAATTCTAGATAACTTCAGAAATACAAATGCTATTTTTTAACAACCAATTAATTGTGGCTAAGTGGAATACTGTGGTTATATGTGTATATGAAGAAGAGAAAGGGGGAAAAGAAAAAATAAAAGTATAAAAAATTATCAACTAAACCAAATAACTGATTAGGAGGAAATAAAGGAATGTTGTTGAAGATGAGCATGTTCACCCTTCCATGCACTGGTGGCGAAAGGAGGACCCATCTAGAGTAAGTCAAGAAAATGATTAGCTGCTGTCAAGAGGTTGAAATTGAAGTAAAAGAGAGATGACCAACCCTTACAAGGAAGGCAGCGCCTAAGAAAGGTCAATCTAGATATAAATAGTTGAGATTGCATTGCATACAAGCAATATGTGAGTGTATAAAAATGAAGGACTTGCTGAGATAGGATGTATAGGAGATGGTAAGAAGGGGAGAAGAAGATGGGAGAGAAAATGAGAAGAGGGAAAATGGAAGGAAGAAAAGAAGCAGAAGTTTTAGCCCTACTGCAACCTACACAAGATCCACAGAAAAGTCTTCACTGAAGGAGAAATAAATGAGGCATAGAAGACATGAGAAAGAAAATAAAGACTCAGGACAGCAGCATTGTGAGTGTAGTTGATACAGCAAGGCCAGGTACAGGATGTCTCACACTTAAACGAGCAATGGGTCTGTCTATCTATCTATCTATCTATCTATCTATCTATCTATCTATCTATCTATCTATCTATCTCCCCTCTCACACTCTATGTAAGAAATTCTGTTGTTTAGTAAACAGGTAAATAATTACAAACCCAAACCAGAAATTACAAAGAATGTTTTCCAAATGCTGCCAAAACCAAAGGAAAGTAAAAGATCACAAGGTAAAAGACCAGGATATTTAACAGAGATCAGGGAACAGATTTCCTCGGCAGTGATGTGCCCACAACTGAGGACATTTTTCCAGTGATGCTTTGGATATAAAAGCAGGGTTGGTATGTCATGGAAAAATACAATAGGGAAGCCCCGAATGAGTCTCACATGATTCTGGTGGGGGAGCAGGCAAATGGTGGATGAGGAAGACAACCCTCTTCATTCATATTGCAGTCATCGTGAATGAATCAAAAGAGCAAAGAGGTATCAGGGAAAAAAAAAAAACAGGGACAACAGAGGAATGAACCCCAGGTCTCCAGCTCAGAAAGCTGCTCTGAGACTCACCTGCAGGGGGGAGAAATAGGCTGTCTCCAGGTTAACACTGTGTTCGGTATAGCAAACTTCTTCAGGGGCAAACTAAATCAGAAACACCTCTGCCTCCTGCCTGATGCCCTTTCTTGTTATTTTGTCAGTAAGTTCCTCATCTCATGGGGAAATGAAGAGTATTCAAAACAACTCATCATGGAACATGAGTGTGGCTCATCCCAAGAGATAATCTCACTACAAGAAATAGAAAGAGGAAAAAAGTCAACACAATTAGCAAAGGAATGGTAAGGTAATATACATATCTTATACAACATACAAATCAGAGTAACATTGCAGTAACCAGAGAATGAACGTGATTCTGGATGACTTCTGAATAAAAACCACAGAAATGCCATGTGCAGGCTGGAATGCAGAATTAGAACTGAGAAAATACTTAAAAGATCTTTGAAAATGACACCAGATGTGTAAGACAGAAAGGATGCCTAAGATACCCTTTGCTTAGCTAGTGTTACTGGATAAAGAGATTCAAACAAAAGGAGGGGAAAAGTTGAGAATAAAAAGCAAAAAAAACCCTTTCCTAAAACTAAGAAGAAACTGATCATTTCAAATAAGTACCACATATATTGGAAGACCTTTACCATCAGAACCACCATGAGAATTTAGTGACATATTTAGTTTTAAACATATTTAAATATTTTTCCATGAACATATAAGTTCGAACAACATGAGTGTACTTGGAGTTCTCGCTATCTCCACAACATGTGTAAAACAAAGTGCATTTATGGAAGCTTTGGAAGCAAGACAAAAAAAACATGGTGACCTTTTAAACTGCCCTTAGGTAGCAGCAGACATTCTTCAGCACAGAAGAACACAGAACCTTCCTGAAAAAAACTATTTGATACTATTGTTACTATTTGATTCCATCATAAGAGTAGATTCATTAAAATAAAAAAAACTGGTGATGGAGCAGTTATACTAGAATATTAGTTATCATCATTGAATTTTTAAAAAACAACAAAGATTAGTCACCGAGCAATGTGTTTTGATGGAAGAGTGGGTAGCACATAAGCTAATATGTCAAGGAGCGGTATCAGATTGTATGTCCTTGTCTGACAAGGTTGGAACCACAATGTTTTGGATTTCAGATTTTAAAAAAAATATTTGGAGTTTTTTATGTATATTTACTGATATGCATACCCTGTGAGAGGAACTCAAGCCTAAGAAACTCATTTATATTTTATATACACCTATAAAATAATCTGAAGGTGATTTTTATGCTTTCAGGGCTGCTGGGCTTGGAGTGCAGTCATGTGCATCACCTTTTCCTTGTAGTGACATGAGTGCTTTAGATTTGAGATATCCAGGGATGTTCAAAGGTAGCAAAGCAGATGGCAGGAGAGTGTGTGTCAGGATACAGAACGCTTCTGTATGTTAAGGAGTCAGATGGAATCTACACTTACAATGTACAGTTACATAATGACAACATTCCATTCTTGAATGTAAGGAGAGGAGATTTTCAGAAGTTTATTAGGGCTATTTACCTAAGATTCCACCATCCCTTTTATTCTTGTATCTTGTTTATAAAATAGGTTTCCTAAAGAAAAACAAGATCATGAGAAACTAAAAGCTAGAGTTGAGGCAGGAGTCAGGTTCTCACTGCAATACAGACCCCAGCTACAGGCTGAATTTGACCCTCATGTGGTAGTGACATTGGGTTAGTCACTGTCAGTTGTTTGGTTTGACTTACTAACAGAATGAGAATTGCAGGAATATATCACTTCCAACAGTAAAAACAAAAAAAAAAAAACTCAAAAAAACAAAAAAAACACTACTTAAGGATTTTCTTTAAAAAATAATCCATATTATTAGAAAATTAAGCCAAACTGGAAGTGGGTGGGAGATGGAAGGACAGAGATCTGTATTAAAGCAAGCATTGAATTAAGACCTACAAACATGCAACTCCAGGGTTGCAGTGTCTCTCTAGATGGTATAATGAGAGGGTGAGTGTGGCTCCCACTGTCACTTTCCTGACAGAATATGTCACTTGCCTGTATCCATCCTACTCCCAGTACAGTCGCTAAGATAAATGAAAACTTGGACTTGACAGAACTCGCTTCCGAGGAGTCTGTGGGGACTGACGTAGTCAGGAGGAAGCGGACTCGGTCCAGAGGTGAGCACATCCATTCAAATCAGCAGCAGACAGCATGACTGACGGGAAGAGAGCCGCTCTGAATTATCACCCTTAGTTAGTCACCCTCCCCAGCTCTGACAAATGAATTAATTTGTAGGTCTATTCCCGCTAAATTAAAATCCATCTATCTTCTCCTGGGATTGTCTCTCCTACAGGGATGGAGATTTGTCTTTCTTGGCCATCAGTTGGAGCTTTCCATAGAAATCAGTACTTGAAAGCATGAATTTTACTCTTAAACTTCAGGTCTAGGCAAACTCACATCTATGTCTTTTATTTAAAAATATTTACTTAAAAAAGAACAAATTTCAATGCTTGAGCCGAGAGAGCTGTGGCCACAGCAAATAGCAGTATCAGAACTGTGAGCTGCTGGGGCACACTTTTTAAACTAGTAGCATGTTCTTTGCTGTTTTCTAGGTATGAAGAAATCGGGGTTTTTGGGTTTTTTTGTTTGTTTGTTTTTTTAGAAAATAACTCTGATAACAAGAACAAATACACCCTCCAATAAAACTAAGTTCTCGAAAGGTCAAGTTACAACATGAGATCTGGGTTAAACTTCTGGGAACTGATTCAAATTCTGAGGTGCATGCAGAAATAATGACCTGCAAAAGTCACTACTTGCAGGTGTTTGGGGGGCCCAGGTCAATCTAACAAATTCTATAAACATGAAACTAGCAACACGGGGTATTCAGAAGACACTGATGCATTCTTAAAATGTATTGGTATTTATTGAGCCCTACTACACAATGCCATTCACAAAGCCGGACTCTGAGAACTGAGAATACAAATAAAAAGTTAGGAAGTACACAGGAGTTGCAATAAATATCCATAAATCATGTACTGTGGAACAAATTGCACGTGCTTTGCTATTCATCCCTTAGTGCATCATTACTTTGAAGGCAGTCACTGAACAAAATATTTGGTCTGGTAAAATGACACCTGGATGGATAAGTAAGCCTCAACTGTGAATAAAAGTGGGCAAGTGCTCTCCATAGACAGTGAAAAGGAATGTGCGCCTCTGGTTCATGAACGCTGAAGCTTTAACTCGCTTTCCAACTAGTTAAGTTCAAACACCGTATTTACAAAACTATGACATGAGAAGTGAATGCTGACTTATCTGCTAGGAACCTGCTCCCCTCACCTGAGTTCTGTCCTCTGATTGATGAGAATGACAGGAAATAATGGATATTCAACAATAAGGCTGATACTCTGATCAGGAAAAATAAAAGGTACTTAAAAGTCTAAGTTCCAAGGTTTATTCCATGGTTAGGTACCAAATACAAGATTTTTCTTCTGAAGTTCATCTTAAATTGGCCTCCTCCCCAAAGTGCATAAGACTTGAAGATGCCTAGTAAACTGCCTGTATTTTTAGTGCCGCACCCCACAGTTAGTAGGTTAATCCTTTCTACCGTTAGCTCTAGCTCTTTATGTCTGTCTTCGCCGCATTCTTTAGGAGAAACAAAATCATTTTCTTGCAAAATATACGTCACTTTTCATTCTCAACACACTTCCAAATCACCATGAAAGTAAAACAGATGAATTGAGGTCAAGTGTAATATATTTTTGGCTGTAGTTTTGGTGGTCTATCAATTCAAACCAAAAGGTGTGTGTGTGTGTGTGTGTGTGTGTGTGTGTGTGTGTGTGTGTGTATTTATCTTTACACAAATGTTTCTAATTGACTCTGTGATGCACTATGTATTTTTGGAAGATCATATTGGCACATTTGCTGTGGCAAGGTATATAGGAAGAAGGAATCAAATAGATGTCTAGAAGCTCCTATGATAGTTTAGCCAGAAATAAGAATAATTCTTCATGCAAGACAGAGTCAACAAGCCGCGTAAGGAAGAGTGGAGCCTTGGAAGCAGTCAGAAGTATTTATATAGTTGAGTATTTATTTTGTTGTCAGGGGATAGAGATGGGCATTAGGGATAAGGTAGACCATTTAAACTACTGATATTAATTTCTAAAAACATTCCAAAAGAAAAGGATGCAGAAAATATAACAACTGTAGAAGAAATGTCAGGTTGGTTGGATCTCCAAAGAGAACCAACATATCTTTTACAATAATCAGGGCATTGAGAGGCATGGCAAGAGAGTACATGATTATTTTAATGCAAAACCAATAATAGCTGATATGTATTTAACTTATGAATGATTTATACCCTGGCTATATGTGGACCTGCTAACTTTGTCATATAGACAGATATGGAATCATTTTTTAAATTTTATAGATAACTCAACAAAAGAGTGAAGAGAGCTGTTTGCACTTATTAGCAGGATCAGAAGAATACCAAATTAGCCAGTATCGAAGTGGATTGCTCAAAGCAGACGGAGTATATCCTCCTCAGACATGTTAAAAAATTATTACATGTTTACAACTGGCAGTATGGAATTGACACTGACAACAGAAGCACATACAATCTTGTTGCACATTTAGAAACATGCCATTGATTTGTATAGATGCATTTTGATGGATTCAATAAGGGTATTGATCATCAATGACAACAGAAAGTTATCATTCTCTTCAGGTTAAATGTAACTCACTGTCCAATGTGTGCTAGCCTGTCCAACTGCATAGTGCAATGTTATACAGCTTCACACAAATTAAATGGCAGTAGTGGTTTCTTCATCTTCTTATAAAAATATTAATCTTCGTATAGTAAATATAAGAAGAACAGCTAAATAATTTATATATTTCTGCTCAGTTACAAAGTAATGCCAGACCATTCCAATATAAAGTTTGGCCACCCAGTATAATCAGACACTATCTAAGGAAAAAGTTCTTCCTATTCATTCTGTAAGTCAAACTTACCAATATTGTACCTGTTGGTGTGTGCATTTTAGAAAAATTGTGGCTATCAGCGTGGTGGTGCTTGGAGCTATTTTCTGTCGGGAGCTATTTTGAGGCCCAGCCTTTAGGTTGTTTTGTTCTACATAGCTCAAGAAAAGAATAGCAGAAAATGTCATTAAGCATTCAGACACAGTGAAGAAAATATTTTGAGCTGTAACAATCACTGAATTTGTTTTGCACAAAATCATTTCTTTGATGATTTTATCCTCCTGTCAGACCTGATCCATCTAATGAGTGGCTGCTTTGGAATGATAGCTCAGACAGCTTAAGTGAGACTTTCTGGCGTCAACAACTGACACCCCTAGCAAAATGAGTTTCAGGAATTCTACTTGAATAAATAGTGGGGTTCTAGTTTATTTGCCCTTCTACTTCAAAGACTCTCAGCTATGGTGTACCGTGGGAAGGAAAAACCACAGCCATTCAAGGCAAAGGCTATTGACAGGTTACAGGCTTCTAATCATGTTGTCTGGTGCGTTGCTGGGATGTGAGATGGGGAGAGTGAGTTTTGGAAGGATCTATTTGGCAAGAATTTAAATATTCCTGGAGATAATAGGATTTGAAAACTTCAGAGTAAAATTTTTGATGCTGTCAAAGAATGTCTTCTTTGTTTTTTAAAAAAATCTGAATTATAGTAAAAGATAAGGTTTGAAAGACTCCCAAATTACAGAATACCTCCAAATTAAAAGAAGACAATGATTTGTGAAATGTAACAGTGTATGTTCATTCTCCAATTTCACAACCTACAAACCCATCCCTTGCCTCAGACGAAAGTTCATGCATCATTGAGTCATGCACAAAAACTCCCTGATACCACCAGTCCCTCTTCTTTGAATGTCCCCTGAGTTGTCTTATTTTGAGCCCTTGGATGATACAGTATAACCTACTTCCTGACCAAATAAAACCTGCACATGAGCAAAGCCAACACTCATCTGCTTCCCACCACATTTTCCATTTTATTAACCGTTCTTCAAAGGATGGAATACAGAATTCTATCCTGATTGTCTTCCCTATGATACTACTCTAAATTCCTGATAATCTAAACTAAAAGATGTCTCTACGCAAATGAAGCCCAGATGGCCCATCGCTTGCTGGTGTTCACATGCTGAACGCAGGCCTATTTGTCTTCACAGTATTTCATTGATGTTGGCGAGTAATACATTCAGCTCAATTTCTACACCTTACACAGGCTGGCAAGGAGTTTCATTCTTGTCTTCTGTAATAGTCTCCTTGATATTTAAATCCATAAATAGAATTTCACAGTCATTGTGAAATTGTATTCCTATCTAAATGATCCAAGCAGTGTACAAAAGCTTGCAAGATCTAATGCCATGTGATATCTGTTTTATAAATTTTTTTAATAATTGCATATACACATCCTTAAAAAGACAACTAGAAAACTCCTATTGTCAGATACTGATCTATCAATGTTTCCACTTTAAATACAGTAGTTTACCTCCTTTAAAATTTCTTATAAATACAGTCTATCTTGTTCACAAATGTTGAAAACCTACAGCAAATTGCCTAGTAAAACCTAACTGTAATTAACTAAATTTATGTGACCACGAAGTCTCTACTTGTGGTAAAGGTAAGATTTATTTTCATGATTTCGCTCTCTTGTTTATCAAACAGCCCATGTCAGGCCTTGCCAATGTTATTTCACACTGGGTTCACTGGTTATTACTTTATAATTTTAGAACTCCTATTTCTTTGTAAATCAACGTCATAGCTTCAGCTTGTTAAAAAAATCTAAGCCATTTTTCTGAAACTTGAAGACAAGGTGCTATTTACATTCATGTTGTGATTTCTCTAGAACTAGCAATCCCTCCAGCTCTGAACTCTCGGAGCAGCAGAGGAGAAGGGGGAGGGGTATTTGTGATTTCTGAACACATCTTGGATTCCAGGTCTGACCAGCTAACTGCTGTTTTGCCTTTTGATTTTTGCTTCCCAGAACAAACAAGAGAGATGCTAGATGTCTACAAAGGAATACTGTCTCTTCTGCAGCATCCATCTTCATTTCTTCTCCATGCCATAGCCATTCTTCTGAGGACACCATGCTCTTCTTGCTTTAAAACATAAAACATGGATACTGGACATGGTCCCCAGTTTCTGCAACTTCCAGTGGGACCGATCTGTGACTTATTGACTTACTGTTACATTTCGGCATGTTGCAGGCCTCTCTAATGCATACCCAAACCTGGATCTTCTTTTCTGATGATACAGAGAAGGAGCCTTTGGTGAAAACTCTTTATTTCCGTAAGATTTTTCCCTTTTCTCCTCCAATTGAAACATTCTGGGGGGGGGGGAGCCTGTCATCTTTTAACACTTTTAACAATCTTCCTCCGCAGAATCTAACAATATGTAATTAAGTCTATTCTCTTTTTGAATTCTCTTTGTCTCTGTGTGTGTGTTGGGGATGTGAAATGGTCCTTATGTAGCCCAGGCTGTCCTCAAGCTCACTGTGTCACCGAAAATAACCTTGATCCTCCTGCCCACACCTCTCAAATGCTGGGATTACAGATATGTGCAATCATGCCCAGTTTCTTTCTGAATTACTTTAACTTTCCTTCCTATTTTGAATATTGAAAGACAGATTCCAGCTTGCCATGAAAATCTACTTTCTTTGGGGAAACCTGCATAATGCCTGCCACTTTTCACACACAGGCATTGGAGACTGTGCTGTATAAGACAACTGCATTTCCCCCACTACTGAAAAACAGTCTGCCTCAACACAGATCCTAAGTCTCCATGCTTTTGAGTGTGACGGATTCTGCATTAGTATTAAGCATGCTTTTTATTTATAGGCTCTGAAACATTTAGATTTAAATATAAAATATCTACCTAGAGGTACAGCTTACTTCAGCAATGAGTGCACATATACCGGAAAGCCTCTTGTTTTCCCAGATCTCTGGAAGCTGTTTGTCCCTACACGCTTCATGGCCTGCATATTTGAGGTGTCTACAAGTTATTCTTGTGACTTTAGTTGATGTGTTCACTCATTCAAAATAAGATGTTAATACTCGGGAGTAGTTCCTCAGACACATTGGTGCTCACAAGCTCCAGATGTTCTTCCAAGACATCAGGAGGAAAGTTGGGAATCCAGGTAGATCACTCATTTGTTTTTTCACTGAACAAATGCTGAACTGAGAACTTTCTAGATACCTAGCATGTATTCAACAAAGGATGCACATTAGACCATAACATGAACCTCTCATTATTTTGTGGTAGATAGACAGCAGAAATAGAGACACACACGAAATAATTATCAAGATTAAAAGTGAATAGTTGTAAATTATAATTCTGGGGTAGCCATGCATAAAACAAAACAAAATGAGAGAAAAATCCAAATCCAGCGAATGGCCCTCCAATGAACAGAAACATGTGGAAAGGGTATGAAACGGGTTTAGCATTAAACGATGATGCCATGGTGAGTACCCAAGCAAAGGCCCCTGTTGAATGGTGAGTACTCAGGGTACCAGTGCTGGGTCAGCATAGACTGCATGTCACGCCTTAAGTTTAGACTTGATTCTAACTCCACATCAACTTCTGAAAGCATAAGTCTCCTGACTTTTTGAGATCAAAACCCAAGCATCTCCTTCCTGTAGTAGGAAGGCCTCTTGTTTGTTCCTGGCTGGTCAGCCCCAAAATAACCACACAGAAACTGTATTAATTGAATCACTACTTGGACTATTAGCTCTAGCTTCTTATTAGCTAGTTTTTACATCCTAATTTAACCCACTTCTATTAATCTGTGTATTGCCACGTGACTGTGGCTTACCGGCAAGGTACTGGTATCTGTCCCCAGCTACATGGCATTCTCCAACTCTGCCTTCTTTCTCCCAGCATTCAGTTTAGTTTTCCCTGCCTACCTCTGCTCTTTTGCCCTATCACAGGCCAAGGCAGTTTCTTTATTCATTACCCAATAAAAGCAACACATAGACAGAAGAATCTCCCACACCATTTCCCCTGTTCTGTTTAAATAAAAAGGAAGGTTTTAACTTTAACATAGTAAAATTACATTTAGCAAAACAGATATCAAGGAAAAATTACACTTATAATATTTATATCTTCTTTATCTGTTATCATAACTAAGGAAAACTATAATTATAACTATCTATTTTTCAACTCCATCAAAGACACAGCTCTGCCTGCTTGTTCTACTCAGTCTAACATGGCAGAAGCATATTAGCTGCTTCTGAGAGCCATGTACATAGCCCCATTTTTAGGCACAAAGCAGGTCTATGTTGCCCTTAAGCAAGTTGTAGCACTCTGCTCACAGATCTCATTTAAATCCTCGGTGTCCTGAAAGAGCCAGAGTTTGTGCTGGCATCATGGTCCACAAAGCAGAGATTTTGAAACCAGGCAGGTTTTTTGTTTGTTTGTTTGTTTTGCTACTGCTGAATCAGGAAAACCTCTCTTAAAGAAGCCAAGGCATTAAGCCATGCTTAACTCTGTTCTTTTATGTCTAGAATTACATTGTAAGCTTTGTCAGGTTTTACATGGATATAGTCAACCACAGTGGAGAGCCAATTGCACCTTCCTCTCTCCTCTTCGCATTACCATAATCCATGGGAAATTTAGAATATACAATTAAGCTTTATATCTCTGTACCCCCATAAAATGATTTTTTTCAATCATAAAAAATATGACATGTGTTTAGCATAACACTAATCCAATTTGTTTATGAGACTTATGAATTCTTTATAGTAACCATGTATATCTATCCACCATTGTACTTATACACTCATCAGCTATCTACTTATATAAAATTTTCAAATTTTTATGTTGACAATGTTGGATTTACATGTATTCCAGGAAAATCACAGCACATTAAAACATCTCCTGTTTAATTGAGCAAGGCAGAAATTTTACTTGCAGCTTGTCTTGCTCAAGTCATCATGTATCATGAAGCCCAGTCAACTGGGCAGCAAAGTAATTATACGGTATAGAGATAAACAAAATTGTTATTCTCAGATAACCCACTCAGGAAGTCTGTATCCAGGAGCTACGTTTCAAGAGACTGTTAATCTAACTTAGTGTTGTTAGGTGACTATCTGCTGCCTTCTTGGTCCTCAAAGAATGTTATTTCCCCTAATTTTGTTTTTATTGTATTAAAAATGAAGAAATAATACTGTTTTCTCTCAAATTTTCCAGTGCTTCAGCTCAATTTCCTGCTGGTGGCTTTCTGTTTTCTCTTTCTATTTCTAAGAAATTATACTCGCTATTTCACAAAGGGCAGAGCAGAGACAGCCTGTAGTGAATGCACACAATGATAGAACAGTGGCCCTTAGCCTGCCAGGGAGCTGAAGAATGCAGCTGGCCATTGTCATCAAGAGGAGTCTGTCCCTGCAAGTGCCTGTTACCCCAAAGTGGAGTGAAAATGGGTGCTCCGTGACTGGAGGCTGAGTGTAGCTGTGGAGGAGCAGCTTGTGCTGAGTCAGAATTCTCTAACTAGACTGGATTGAAATTTTGCTTTTTTGAAAACGCATTGGCAAAGGGAGACAAGTAAAAGGAAAACGCATTGACAAAGGGAGACAAGTAAAAGGACAGGAAGCAGCCATTCTCACACATGGCCTTATTCTGAAATAAGATTATGGCTATATTGGTTTGAGTGTGAAATGTGCCCCCTCCCCCACTCTCACATGCCAGAATCTGATCTTTGAACATATGACTACAACTGGTGACGCTGTTTGGGAAACCTGAGAAGCCTTTAATAAGTAAAACTTTGCTTGATGAAGTAAGTCACTGGGGGAGAGTTCTGAAACATTAGAACACAGCCACATTTGCTGTTCAGTCTCTGATTCCTGACCAAGAATGAGATGTGATCAGTTACTTCCTGCTCCTGTGCCTTCTGTGAGGTACTATAACCCCTGAAGGTTAAGCTGATAGGAAGCCTTCCTCCCTTCAGTTGCTTTTGTCGAGTATTTAGCCACAGCAATGAGAAAAGTAGTTAGTATCCTTGGTTTAAGGTTCATGAGCAGATACTTTCACGGAGAGGATAGTAAGGCTTCCAAGACTGTGAGGAGCTCTGAGATGCAAGATTATCAGTGATAACTGGTTTTATAGTCCATACATCATCAAAATGATTGATTGTTTGAAGTTGTTTGAAGCTCATTCTGTCTTCTGAATGTGGGAGATAAATGTTTCAGAAAGATCTTCCTTGCACAACTGGTTCTAGAGATACTAATATATCTACATAAGTAAAATTAGGATTTCTCTTCATGTCATGAAGAAGTTCAAGGTTCTTTAATGGTAAAGATGAACATTGTTATAACTCTGGCTCTGAAAGAACAGTCCCAAGTTGGTGGGATGCTTAGCTGGGGGAGGTTTGAAGCATGTCTATTTGGGGACAAATGCTAGGAATGGAACATTTTTGCTGCAAGTAGGCATGGCAATTGCAGAATCTCTTTAGTGACGGGTGAGTGTGGCATTGAGAAGACTATAAAGAGGCCATGGGAAGCACAAAAATGGTGCCAGATATGACTATAAAAGCAAAGAATCGTTAAGTCACTCTCACTGCAAGTCACAACGATAAACCATGTCTGCAACTGGCTCATTCTTCATTGGCATATGTTAAACAGGAACTATTTGCTTCTAGCAAATACTGTGTCAGGGAAAACACTTGGAACCTCATCAACCAATATACACATCATCTGTGGTAAACTGGGTAACAGACTGTTATAGCCCATGTTTGAAAGGAGCAGGCTTTCACAAAAATTATTTAAACGTTTTTAAAATGTTCCTGTAGGCACAGACCTGGGAAGCTGCTACTCTCGTTGAGTTTTGAGTTATCCTCTTTGGCCTAAATGAATAGGATGCATCAGTTTACGAATGAACTTTAAATTAGTACAATCGGCATCTTCCCACCTTTGATGCACTGTATCTGTACCTTGGGTTCTCACATTTTGGGGGGAATTTCTCACATTTTTATGCTTATCAGGGTCTCCTCAATTATTAGGGTCTTCCTCACACACAGTATCAGTAATCATGTATCAGAATTTGTAACCTAGTCCAAAGTTCACAAATTGATGTGATTTCTATGCCTGAGGGTTTCCAACTGTTCCCATGTTCATTCAGCATGCACTGAATTTGATCTATATGAACTGGAGTAGCATGTACTTGAAACTATATAAAGTCTGAGGAGATAGGCTGAGTTGAGCGCAGACCGCCAGCATGAGAGGTGTTTGCCTCATGAAACAGGTGCTGGTCGATCCCCTTTGTCTCCATTTTATCCAGGGTCTCTCAAAATATCATGGCTAATGCTATTTCTTTTACAAACTGCTGTCTGTCTGATTAAACTGGACGGAAACTAACAGGAGTGAAAAGGGCCCTGTGCATTCCCTTTAAATACAGACTTTTTTCTCATTTGATTTGCTCATTTTTTGCCTTCTGTAAGTTTGTGTCTCCAATGATATTTTTTCTGTGTGAAAGATTAAACAATATATACATACACACAAGACACTCCCCTCCCTCCGCACTCCTCCCCCACCCTCACACAAATAACTATACTCAATTCATAACACTTTGTTTGACTCTTATATTTTTGTGGTTGGAATAACTGTGTGCAGATTTTCCAATTCAATGCCTGGCAATCGTTGCCGGTGAAGAACCCAATTTTGGAACATGGGGTGTCAGATTTCACAAACTGATTCATATTTCCTAGGCCTTGTGTGAAAGTAGGTGTTTCTATTGGGGAGTTACTGCCTAAGCAATGAATATTTTGACAAAAAGTGACGCTTATTTTTTTTTTCTCCTCCAACACATCCTTTGCTTAGTTAGAAACTGGAGAACCAGTTGCTAGTGTGGTTACCCTGAGTGTATTCTCACAAGTTTCTTCTGCCTGTGAAAATGTTTCCAGCCACTCTGATTATAAATGTTAGCGGATATGATGTGTGAATCAATGCTCTCCGTGCAGACACGGCAGAATGAAAGGTATACTGATGTAGGAGTGAAGTGCGGATGAATAATTCATATCTGACAGCATGCGGGATCCAGCTCCATCAGGCAATGCTCCACAGCAGAGAGGGGCTCAAAGCGTATTCAATTCATCTACATCCGCCCTTTGTATTTCTGCTTGGGTGGCAGAGTGGCTCATTTAAAATGAGCGAAGTGACATTCGGTGGCACCATGTGCTAACACAGACAGAAAAATTTGGAGGTATTTGTCATCACCATTCATTCAACAAATGTTCCTACCTGTAGTCTGCAGGGTGTTCGGTGATGGAGGGAGCAAAGATTACGAGGATAACAGCCTCTGCTTCTGTGGAGTATACCACCACCTTTGCTAAATACTTGTGAGACAATGGCCTCACTTTGGTACACGATAAAAAAAGAGAGCCCCCTGGAAGGCCAAAAATACACCATACAGATTTTAGCATTCCAACATATTGATAGCAGAGACTCAGTGAGTTCACATGAACACATGCTGAGACGTTACCAATGTGTGTCTTCTTTATGTGTAGGACACAGTCATCTATGAGACTTTAGCACAGCTCGGGGGGTTTGGTTTAAACCTTGCATTATTTCTGTATTACGGTTAACTAGAAATCAGCCCTGTAAAAGAGAATTGATAGACTAGATGGTGATTGACCTCTGAAATTTTGGAAATCTTATTTTTAAGCACACATTACAGCCAGACAAAGTGGATTTGTGGTTTTCTTTTTCTTTTTTTGGAGTAAAAATAAAGGATCTTCAGTATGACAGGGGTTAAGTTTTCATGTCATTAAATCCTCCCTTCGTCTTAAAGGTTGTGCTATTCTTCGATGATATTAGAGCTTAACAAAGTAAATTACCTAAAATATTTATAACACTCTTATCTTTTTACCAAGTGTCAAATAACTTCAGGATTTCTAGAAAAAATATAATTATTGTAATATTGAGTGTAATTTAGTTTTATTTAAATCCTTGTGAAGTACTGGCTTACTCAGACCCAGCTCCTCAAACTTTGCAGGCATCAATGGCTTTGGACCTGGAGTCATCTTGATGCATTGGTGTTTGATAATGAGTCATCCATCTAGTTCTCATGTTGCTGTGGATGTCCACCTCTCGCATATATTTATTTCTCATTGACCAAGCTTTCAAACAGTGTGACTATTTCAGCGTGCTGGTCTTTTCTGGACTTCCTCATATCCAACATGGAAAGAAGAACATGCAGTTTGGGTTTGCATGTGTGTTCTGTTTTTCCCCTGCCATGCCCCCGGCCACTTAGGGCCGCCATCTATTAAACACGAGCATTTGATGTGCTTTAATCTCGTCTGATTTGATTTCTCTGTGCCAGCTGAGCAGCGTGTCTTAGGCTTTTCCTAGCAGTTATTAGATACAGCTTTAGCTATTATGCCTTGATTGTCATTCATAAAACTGGAATAAAAATCCTGGTTGCCCAAGAATAAACTAATTAAGGTAAGCAATTCAATTAAATTTATATTCATTCAAGAATGCTGCATATTAATATTGCTCCAATTCAAGAATAATTATAGCTCTTTTGCTTTTTAACTTATGTGTTGGGTTGTGTGTTTGTTTGTTGGTGTGTGCATGTGTGTTGATGTGTATGGGTGGGTGTGGGTGTGATTGTGGGTGTGTTGGTGTATTTGTGGAGTGATGGTGTATATGTGGATGTTGAGGTGTGTGTGTGTGTGTGTGTGCGCGCGCGTGTGTGTGTGTACAGACTCTATCATACTTATAAAGGAAAGAGGGCAGCATCAGGTGTCAGTCCTTACCTTCTACCTTGAGAGGGGTCTTTTTGCTGTTTGTTGCTGTACTGGTCAGACTAGTTGGTCCTCACATTTCAGGAGATTATGACTTTATGTCAGTTCTGAGGCTATGAACTCAGGTCTTTACACTTGCTTGGAAAACTTTATCCCAAAGCCCTATTTATAGTTTTAACTTAATTATCACCAAACAATTGTACATGGAATCCAGATTTTTCCAAGCGACTAGGACACAGTAACATCCAATTGCCAGTCACAGTCTTGACTCCATGGCTCTACTTCAGGCGTACAACCTTCTCTATCTTCTCATACTCTTCCAAGCCCATCCCCCATCTACTCTTTCTAGCACATCTTTTCAATTTTCCCTAGAGTGGAATTATTATAAAAAATGTCTCAGGAACCACTCATCTTGGGCTCCCATTCAATATTTTATTATTAAATAGGAAAAAATAGTCCATCAATTGCTATTAATGATGAGTCAAGAAAGATAGGTTCTAGGGGACGAACACTGGACTTAATAAAACACGTTACTGGTGGCCTTGACTAAAGCAAATATGGTGAAAGGATAGGGCGAAACTTGATCGCATCAAATATGATAACAAAAGAGGGAAATTTGGTTAAGTGTATTTTTAAGGACCAACTGAATAGCATTTAGCCTCTGGGGGTCATCTGCAAGTGTGCACAGCTGGTAAATCTGTGACCTTGGTTCTTCTCTAGCACCTGAAAAATAAACGCAAAACCCAACACACAGCATCATGTGGACAGCACTCTGTATGGAAGCTTGTGATTGCGATGAATCTCCTGGAGACTTTCTAGAAACTCGTAGGAAAAGTTTCCTTTACTCACATGTACTTAACATCAAATCCAAATGTTGGTAGTCCGGTAGCCTACATTAGTCCTGTCCTAAGTTTAAGCCATTATTTAACATGGTGAGGTGAGAGGGTTCTAGTGGGTGCCTCCCCGCCCTTTGTCATGACTAACCTTGCTTTCTCTCTTTCAAAGTTTGATTTCTTTTTTCTCTGAGTTTTTATTTCAGGTTCTGGTGGCTCCTCCTTTCAAACCTCTAGCTTCAATTTTCTTGTCAGAATTTCTCTGGAGGAGGAGGAATTATGTTGACCTTATAGAAGTTAATTTTATATCCTCCATTTCAACCTGGAGGCTGTTTGCCCCATAACCCACCAGCGTTCATGCTGACAACCTATACATTGTTCCAGGGTTGAATGCGATTTGATTGGAAATAACCTCAACAGTGAACTCCAAATATCACGCTCCAAAATAGAATAGAAAGAAGAAAACAAAAAATAAAATCTGTTTCTGTGTTCTCTCTCGCCTCCCCCCACCCCGCTTTTTCTCTCTCCCCTCCCCCATCTCTCTCTTGCCCTCTCCTCCTCTTCCTCTGGCTCCCCTGCCTCCCACCTCCCTTCTCAGACATGTGCTGAAAGTCCATGCTGATAGTCTAGGAGAGTTTTCTTTGGTTTTGAATTTGTCTCTACTTTTGAAATAAGCAAGCGTCTTCCATAAATTCTGTGAACTTTATGCCCCATTTTCCCCCCTTCATCTCAAGCCGCACATGCCTCTAAGCTGTCCGTCTTTACGCATAAATTTCAGTGTTGGAGAGCTTTAAGCTCCTTCAAAATGGAAGTGGTGTTTGGTGAGATGGGAAGAAGGGATGCATTTAAAACTAATAAATAATCATCACCCATACCTACTTGGAAAATAGCTTTCTTGTTGAATAATATTTCAATATATAATATCATGGAATGAGGCTGCCATTACTAATTTAAATGTGGCTTGCCATATAAATCCTGCAAATCTGTACGTACATGAGTCCCAAATTACTCTCCTGGGCTGCCTTCTTCTGCTTAAATTACCTTAAGGAGAGACCTATTTAGGTGATATTAGAGCCACTTACAGGGAAGGATAATGGCCTTGGAAGAGCAGAAGCATGATGGCTTGGCCCCTAGGCGGAGAGGGTGAATGAGCACACATTCCAGGCCCTATTTCCCATTCACGGATCAGTTTTCTTAGTGACTAGTGAAGCCCTGGGATTAGGACAAGGTCAAATTCCTCCTAATAGTGACCCAAGAAGCTCCCAAAGAGACTCACAGACTAATCTACTATGTCACGATATCTGAATTTCAATCAGGGCAACAAATCTCTCAGAATCCTTGTGCACGCCAATGGTATTACGCTGACCTTTGAATTACAAATAGAAACTGAGAAAGAACTCCCAGGAGCCAGCAATATCCATTAAATAACAATTATGAAAAGCTGTTTGCCTTTTGGAATGGCTTTTCCCATAATGAGCATATGACCAAGTTGGGAGGCTGGGGAATGGTGTGGCTCTGGTTGCAGCTTCTAATTTTGAATTATTCATTTGTCAGACAGAGAGAAATCCTCAAGGCTGGGCTAAGGAGAGAAAGTCAAGGAGTCACCGGGGGCTTTTCTTAAGGCCAGGATTTATATAGAAATGGCTATGGGGACCTTGCTAAGAATCTGACTTCTTTCCTCTAAGAGAATTTAAATCGTTCTGGTAGTGTGGGTTTTGTTGTCTAGGTCAAGTATGAAAATTCCGAGCAGAAGGGTTGATCCTGCAAAATGTTCTTATTGTTATTTTAGTATTTACTATTTGCTTTTGAATCTGTATGGAAAATGTTACCTTCACTGTTTTCAGTTTTGTTTTTATTAAGACTTTTAAGAGCTAATGGGGTAATTCAGTAGGTGAAGGAGCTTCCTCCAGGCCTGAGGACCTGAGTGTTCTTCCCAGAACTCATGTAATGGAAGTGGAGAATCAGCTCAGATATGCTGCCCTCTGACTCTGCCAGGCAGAGTATAGGCACCCCAGGTATAGACACCCCAGGTATAGGCACACCAGGTATAGGCACACCAGGTATAGGCACACCAGGTAGGTATAGGCACACCAGGTACAGGCACCCCAGGTATAGGCACACCAGGTATAGGCACACCAGGTACAGGCACACCAGGTATAGGCACACCAGGTATAGGTAGACCAGGTATAGGCACACCAGGTATAGGCACACCAGGTATACGCACACCAGGTATAGGCACACCAGGTATACGCACACCAGGTATAGCAGGTATAGGCACACCAGGTATAGGCACACCAGGTATAGGCACACCAGGTATAGGCACCCCAGGTATAGGCACACCAGGTATAGGCACACCAGGTATAAGCACATCAGGTATAGGCACACCAGGTATAGGCACATCAGGTATAGGCACATCAGGTATAGGCACATCAGGTATAGGCACACCAACCCACTCCCCCAACCCAAACACATAAATAGATGCATGCTTTTAAAAACAGAGTTTTAAACTTGAACTATACTGAACAGCTAACATTTTGGCAAGTCTTACCTTTAAAACTAATTGGTTGCATAGTGTTGTCTTTGTGCATACGTTTGAATGTGTCTTCATGGCTTTGTGCTTGTGCAGTCTTGTTTTTGTCTATGAGTACATGTGTGTACGTGCGTGGGTACACACACTTGTACATAAGTGTGGGAGGTCAGAGGTCAACCATGGCTATTATTCTAAGGCACCGACCACCATTTTTGTTTTTTGAGGAAAGGTTTCTCCCTGGCCTGTCATGAACAGAGAAGGCTGGGGTGACTAGCAGGATGCCCCAGTTGTTTCCCTGTCTCTACCTTTGTAGTCCTGGGATCCCAATTGTGTCCCATCATGTACTGGCTTTTATTTTTATTCTTATTTTTTTGGTGGGTTCTAAGTATTGAACTCAGGCCCTCATTCTTGCAAGGCAAGCACTTTACTGACTGATACATTTCCCCACCTAATTTTCAGGTTTTCCCTAATATTTCTCTTCCTTAGAATGTGCTACCCCATGCAATCTAAGACTCTAGACTTCAGACATAGATGGAACCTAAATAGCATCCCAATTTGGTTCCTAATAAATTATACAGTGTATTTTTCACAAGGTATTTACTCCATTCCTCATATACCTAATATGAATAATAATGTCTAACCCACAGGAATAGAGGACAAAATATGTTTAATACTTGCCCAAGCATTGGGGGTATAACTAGTTCTCTATAAAAATGGTTCTGTATTTGTTATTCAGCTTTCATTGAAGCAGCCAACAAGCCTTAATTCCCAGTGGCTTACAAAAGCAAATATTTAATTTATTCTTCATATTTCATGATGGCTGCAGGTCCTCTGCAATTTTTTCAGGTTCTGCATGGCTCAGTTGAGTTTCGTGTGATTTCTCTGAGCGAGCAGCTGTTCTCCAGGGCATGCTGCTGGCAGAACAGAGGGAAGAAACTCAAGATGGGACAAAAGCTAAGATGACTCAGTGTGTGCTCACCCATCCACGAGACATTGATCAAAAAGTCACGTCATCATCAACAGAGTGGTGTGTGGTTGCCTTATGAGATAAAATGAGTAAGGGCTGAAAATAATCCAATATCCACATTAGTAACTTGTTAATGCTAGTGCTAGCCATCCAGCCACAGAATTTTGCAGTTATGAGTCTGGGTGATGGTTAGACCATGGGAGGCCTGCACCTTTCTGGGTAGAGAGGAGGAAGAGTAGAGGAGGAGCGGGGTAGATGGGAGGCAAGGGAAGAGGAAAGGCAGAGAGGAGGGAGGGGAAACTGGTTGGTATGTGAAATAAATGAAAAGAATGTTAAATAAAATGAAATTTAATTAATAGAATTAACTTTGAAGTTTATAAAAATAAAAATCACTCTGATTTAGCTTACTATTAAAAGTTCATTATCCTGCCGATAGTTACCAACCAGTGGTAGTTTTAATTATCCCTATATCCATTATTCTAACAATCAAACAAAACTTGCCATAGAGTGAAAAGGACATCCTCATTAAATATGCTTTTCTTATGGTTTGTTCTTTTCACAAAAGTATTTTAGAGTTGAGACAAAGGGGAAAAAAAAACATAAATTTTCATTCCTCAATTACTGGGACCATTCACTCTGTAAGAAAAGTGATTCTGTGTATGAGTGTTACAGTGCCCGTCTCTTCCAGTGTCCTGTCATTTCACAAGTAGCAGCTTCCTTTGCTATGGCACCAAGTAAATGAAACACAGCAGAGACTAGGTTAAAGACACTTAAGGGGTTTCCTCTCTAATTTTAAGTATATATTAGTAAATTGTCACTGCAAATATTTTCAAAGTGACTGAGAGAAAAAAAAAATACGCAGACTTGAATCTGTAGTCTCCATACGGTCTATAGCCTGTCCTACCTTCTGTGGAAATAGAGAATAATCCTGAGATCAATTGCCCGCTTATTTGGAGCAAAGTATTATTGTCATGCGTTAACCACTCCCACTTTATAGGGTGGGTGAGGAGTCAGGTCCTGACTGCAGATGTGCTAAGTGGAGGTGAGCTCGGAAAGAGGTCTTCTGGTGTCAGAGTTTAGATGCTTGTATTCGGTCTGTTCTTGGTGTTTTAAAACAATACGAGTGGGGAGATTTACGCTGGAGATCACACGCTTGGCCATCATCTTTCGACCTGACTGTGTGCGCACGCGTCTCAGCTATCGTCTCAAACGCACCTCACAGTATGAGATGTTCAAACGGAGTTCTCCAACTGGCATTCTCAGCCAGCTTCCCAAAGTTTCCCAAACAACCTACAACCTGAAATGCAGTTGGAATCACTGTCGAGAGAGACAGAAAAGAGAGGCTCTTGATGTATCTCCTTGGGGGTCCTCTGACATCTTTATCGCCTGGTGAACTTGGGGCGTCCTGTGATCTAGGACCCTGACAGTTAGACTGTAAATGGCACAGTTGCCTTTGTGCACCCCGACTCCTGGAAGCTCGGTAGGGCATCCTGCCTCTGCTTTTGTGCACCCCGACCCCTGGGAGCTCGGTAGGACATCCTGCCTCTGCTTTTGTGCTCGCCTCACACCCGGTATCCCAAAATCAGAGCAGGAGGAGCCGCTGAGCGATATTAAACATTCATGGAGAGTCAGCGGATGGAAACGTGTACTACATCTGCCTGTCTGTCAGTCTTCTGGCACAAAAGGAACCACAAATTGCCGCAATCAAAAAAGTGGAAATAGAAGGCTTTTAAGTCCAACCTGGAACTGCTGTGCTTAGTATGTGCTGAGAAGATGGGACAATTTGCTGTTTAAAATTAGCTTCTCAAAGGAGAATCAGTGCTGACCACAAACCAGATTTGAGGAAATCAAATTAAATAACATGAAGAAGACATGTCTCATGCACTGTGTTGTCAGCTTGCTATGCCCAGGACATCATCCTGAGCAGACTCTACTGAAAGCCGCCGTCCCAAGATAGTGAAATTACAGCTCAGGTCACATTGTTTCATGCTGTGCGGCCATGCTTATCCCAGTGCCCACAACACTCAGCAATATCGGCACTGTAAACTTAACTTTCAATATAATGGACGTGACGTTTCCCTCCTCAACAAAACACACAAGCGGATTGATGGCACTCTGTGAGAATAATTATCTATTCCTAGGAATTTCTCTGTCTCTGCTTTGTCCTGGCATTCGGCTAAAAGCCTCATCTATGTAGGAGGCAATTCTATTTAAATCATGATGGTACAAACATGGCATCATAGTTTGAGTAATGTGTCAAGTTCTTCTTCCTATGGCAAGGATTCATTCCCAGGTGCTTTACTTCAAACTGGCAGCACATTATACTGAATTATTTAAGTCAACACTTACGGTGCTTTAGGGAGAGAATGTCAACAGTTCCACAGTGAGAGTGCTGTCACCAAAGCTTGAAAGGACATCCTTTACCAGGAAAGATTTTCACATGTGTGTGCTGAAAGAAAGCTCTCTCTCTCTCTCTCTCTCTCTCTCTCTCTCTCTCTCTCTCTCTGTGTGTGTGTGTGTGTGTGTGTGTGTGTGTGTGTGTGTGTGTGTGTGTGTGAAAAAGAAGGTATTGCATTCTTTACATAAACTGCCTGGAGAAACACCATGTCAGGTTGTCCCAGATGAGCTCAGTACTGTATGCATGGCACTTTTATACAAATGCACTAAAAAGGCTGGTGTGTCTTTTTATATGAAATATTTTATGTTTTATTCTTCTATATAGATTTTTTCTTAAAATTTAAAACTCCAACCATGATGGCTTTGTTTCCAGTCACCAAGGGCACAATGCTTAAAGTAGATGTCAAATATGTCAACGAAAATAGTGCCTCGGGTTTCTTGCCTATGGAAACCTGAGCACACTGATCAGAGGCAGCCCTTTAATGAGACCCAGGGGAGCTGGCTGACAGCATGCCTTCTAAGATGACCTCACCCCCTGGCATGTCTGGGATCAGAGTAGCATAAACCCTCATCTCTGTATTTCTTCATCACTTCACAAGTGAGCCCGAACTACATGCTAGACACGGCTTACTTCATCTATGAGATCCAAAGGTAATTAAAGTATCCACAGACGAGAATCCATGTCTGTGTTCTAATCTGCTCACAGTGGCATTCACACCATGCAGCTTTTGAGACAGATGCTGTAACATGCAGTGATCACTTACTGGAAACAAATCAGATCCTGTGAAACTTAAAAAATAAAGTTTGACATCAATATTGCTTTTGTAAAAAAGTAAATAAGTAGAAAAGCAAGTGGAGGCTGTCATTCATTTATTTTCTGATCATCTTCAATAAAGGGGTAAAGGGTGCACTTAAAGGTACCGGTCTGGAACTTGACAATCAGCTATTGAACTGTTCTGTCATAGCACCCGCCTGTCTCTCCTTCATTCAATCACTGAAGAACAGTACTAGGTACCTACTGCTCTAGAGACTGCAGTTCATGTAGTTTATTTTCTCTTGGAAGATTTGGGTACTGACGTAAGTGAGAGTGTATATTTCCCACTACATAATATAATCATGGAGGTAGTTGATCTGTAGGAAGTAAATCAGGTACAAGACAACGAATGATAAGGCTGGTTAGCTATTTAAAATGGGGCAGTCCTGGGGCTGGCAAGATGGCGTGGTGAGCAAAGGAGCCTTGGCCATGTCTGACCACCTGAGTTAGATCCCTAGGACTCACTTGGTTGAAAAAGAGTGCAGACTCATTTAAGTTGTCCTCTGACTTCCATATGCACAAATAGGTATTATATGTTATGGCTGCTAGCTTTGTGTTCTTGTGGGACTCCTAACAGATAAAGTAGGTATGTCTCTGACTCTTTTGCTGTTTCTTCTGTTGGGTTGCCTAGTCCTGCCTCAATATGAGGGCTTTTGTATTTTGTTTTGTTGTGTTTGATCGTTGCCTCTTGGAGACCTGCTGCTTTCTGAAGAGGGAGTGGAGGAGGAGTGGATCTGAGTAGGTAGAGAAGGACTGGAGGAGTGGAAGGAGGGAAACCGGTCAGGATATATTATATGAGAGGAGAACCTATTTTCAATAATAACAAAAATGTAAATATGACAGCTTTGGATAGCTTCCAGAGAGGAGACATTTCAGAGATGTACCAATGGAGGTGGTCACCTGCATATACAGCAAGGGAAGCTTCCAGGCTGTTGGTGAGAAGGGGAGATGAGAATAATATGAATAGAAATCCCCAGAAATGAGCATTTTTGCGGTACCTTGGGAAAACAAAGGCCGGCATGGTTTCAGCAAAGCTGAAGGAAAAATACATCTAGTGCAGGAATTCAGAAGGAAACCCAGGAGTGATGTGGGATTCCCCTCTGTATGCTGTGATTACCATTAATGAATAAGGAAAGCTGGCTTGAGCCTATAGCAGGGCAGAACAGAGGTAGGCGGGGAAAACTAAACTGAATGCTGGGAAAAAGAAGGCAGGGTCAGGGAGAAGTCATGTAGCCCCTCTGGAGACAGACACCTGAACTTTATGCTGTAAGCCACAGCCTCGTGGCAATACACAGATTAATAGAAATGGGTTAAGATTTAGCCAATAAGAAGTTAGCCAATAAGAAGTTAGAGCTAATGGGCCAAGCAGTGATTTAATTAATACAGTTTCTGTGTGGTTATTTCAAGGCTGAGCAGCCAGAAACAAACAATCAGTCTTCACACAGTACAGGTCAGAATTTTTGGTTTCATGGGAGGGTTTTGAGTGAGTGTGCTAAGTTCATATATTATATATTACATCATAAGTAATTCTAACACCGCACATATATTCTGAAAGATGAGAGATGTTGGTAAACATCCCTTTTTCTTTTCTTCTTTTTTTTTGGTTTTTTGAGATAGGGTTTTTCTGTGTGTCTATAACTAGCTCTGTAGCCCAGACTGGCCTCAAACTCACAGAGATCTGCCTGCCTCTGCCTCCTGAGTGCTGGTATTAAAGGCGTGTGCCACCACCACCCCACACTGGTAAACATCTTTAGTGAACTCCTATGAATGTGTTCAAAATAAAGGGAGACACATGGCAGAAAGAGCTCTTGCCCTCAATCCATTTAATGTTTGTGTAGCTAGCTGTTCTTTAAAAATAAAGGTATTGTGGTCCAATCAAAGAAATAAACCAATTGTCTAAAGATCATTGTATGTGTATTCTATAATTGTACAATTTAATGAAAATAAGACCCTTACGAAAGCATAGATGTGGTATAAATACCAATACACTCAGTGGTATCTGAGTGATGGATGGTGTGTTCATATGAGTGAAAATATAGTTTGTGCTTTGGTTTTCTGACCTTGTCTAGTGCCTGAAAAATGAATAATTCAACCAATTTCACATCACTTCCCTTCTTATTCAAATTCCCATCCCTGAAACTAAGGTTTGAGTTCATTTCTGAAGAATCTAATTTCACTAAGATTTCTCCAGAATGCCTCTTCCACTTGGTGCCTGCAGCAGTATGACCACAAAACTATTCTGAAGTTGAATCAAATAGGTCCGTTCATTGAAGCCACATAAAAACAAACAGTCAAAATTGCCTGTCAGTCTCAAGAGAGACAAAAAGAGTCAGCTAAAGACATCTTCCCTTTTAATAAGAAATGGTATTAGTTTTGAAGCACATTGTGTTTCTATTCCCAGAGTCAGTCAGCTGCCACATCATCCTTATTATCTGAAAACTCATAGCTGTGGAGTCATATTTCAGTCCTCAAGTACGGGGCTGATAGCAGGGGCTTGTGAGCACACCAAGATTTGGAAAGGCTAGAACTGAACAGCATGACAAAATTATGAATCATTCGCTGCCCCTTCCCTTCCCTTTCTTTCCTTCCCTTTCCTTCCCTTCCCATCCTATACCCTTCTCTCCCCTCCCTCTCCCTCTCCCCTCCTTCCTTTCCTCTTCTTCTCTCTTTGCTCTCCCCCTCTTTCTCCTCCTCCTCCTTCTCTCTTTCTGTCTCCTGTCCTACTGTAACACTGATCCTGGATTAATTTCCTTAGTTTATTAACTCATTTTTTTCCTTTTAATGTACAAGTGGAAGAAGAAAGAAAAATGAGAAATAAGTAAAGCAGTTATGTTCTTGAGGATTGATGTTGCTACCAACACAAAAATGATGGATTCAAAAGACGTAACACAGGAAGTGTGTTAGCTGATTGTTTTGCAACTGCTGTCTTTCCTATAGCATTTCATCATTTGTAAATACTAATATAACCACAGAATTTTCATCATGTTGTTTTCTTTTCCATTGCACTTATTGAAACTTAATGAAAGGGATGATTTATAATGAGAAAATACATTCCTTTGATAAATTATAACAAAGAAAGTTTGGGGTAAGGAAGAAGTTCTGAGAGAGAGCAGCAAGCCAACCATCAGGAAGCAACACAACACAGAACGTAACTTGCATCAAGCACTCTGAACTTGCAGTAGTCTGGCCTTTCTCTTTGTGTCCCAAGTTTATTGCTTCTTCATATTTTTCCTTCCAACTTCTCCACCATGTTACAGTAGCAGGAGAATGGGGTTAGGAAAAATTATACACTGCACCTCAAAAGGCAACAGGCTTTGGAGGGTCTGGCCAGCTCTGGGAGCTGAACATCAGAAAGACATATTTTCTAAAGGAATTATGGGTAAGTGGTATGTAAGGCAAGTGCTCAATTCCCCTAAGAGCGTGAATGGTGCCAAGGTACAAATGAGGAACACCGACACTGAATGTTACCAGAATGCCAGAAAGAAATGTCTTTGTTTTGTGTGACTCTATGCATCTGCTAATATAAAAAAAAAACCCTCCTCTGTTAATGGGTCCCTTCTTTGAATGTCCTATGTTGCTCAAATACATACAGCAGATCATGTATACATACAGCAGATCAGATTGATGGTAGCATACTTATCCTAAAAGGCTGGCCCACAATAGCAAACCCATCCTTGCCACTGCCAGTCAGCAACATCAGAAATTGTGTATTAGGCTTGTGAGCCAGAGGCAAGCCCACTCACGTTTCAGCTCCTGCCAGCGTTTGGCTCCTTTCCAGCTATTCAGTGTGGGAGCTGACTGTTGAAATGCCACAAGGAGCTCTGCTCTTGTGCCTGAGAGCCAAAGCCACCACGGTTGGGGACTGAAATTAATCCTCCTCTGCTTTTTTTTCCCTGAACTTCCCAAATTCTAGTTATTCATTTCAGCTCTGATTTGAAATTAAAACTCTTTCCCCTTATTCCGGAAGTTTATGGGAACAGGAATACATGTTCCTCTGCCTTCCTTTCATCTCTTGAAATCCCTGCAGGAAAATAACACATCCAGTGTGAAAGAGTCCAACCCTGAGTACCCAATAGCCCTGTGTTTTCCTTATCTAAATATTTCCATCAATTCCCTATGAAACACCCCCTGCACTAAGCCATGCCCGCAGTCAGGAAAGCCCATCTGTGCCCAGTTCATACGATGTAAACTGAGCTACCAGGACCCATCACGCCTTGCCTACTCACTACTGTGTTGATGGTACATGCTTATCTTGAGAATTTAGTCAAAACCATTTCCCTTACCTATGACAATCCCATTAGAGGGTGTGCTTAGTAACAGGAAGCATCTAAAGAACTTAGTAAATAATCATTGCATTGTGCATATACATGTGTTGTATTACTGTAATATTTGTATGATGCTATAGTATATTATATATTAAAATGTTTTCTTGATTCCCTTGCTTTATTACTATGCTTTTTCTGTAATCGTACATTTTGAAAACTCTTTTAAAGGGATGATTTTTAAATGGAATGTGTAAACTTAAAAGCTAATGTGTGTGTGTGTAAGAGAGAGAGAGAGAAAGAGACAGAGAGAGACAGAGAGAGAGACAGAAAAAGACGGAGAGAGATCATAATTATAGGCACTAACTGTGTTGACTGAAGTGACAAACCTCAACATTCCCAATGGGTCAAGTGCTTCAGCCATTTTAGCTCCACAAGATAATTTCTTTTGTTTTAATTCAATTCTCCTCTGAATTTTCTACTAGTAGTGATCTTTAGAACCAATGCTTCCATTGTGTTCCATGGAGAAAAAGAGATAAGACTGGAGAACAGCTTGTCAGTACCTGGCATTACTCTGCAGCTTCGGCCGGCTTAGCATTCACTGTGTAGACCCGGCTGGTCCTAAATTCAGAGATCCACCTGTCTGTGCCCCCATGTGTGCTGGAACGAAAGGTGTGCTCGCAATTTATAGATTCCATGAACAATGAGTATCCTTCTACTTTCTCACATGTCACTCACTTTTTTCCAGCCCTGTAAGTATGTGATCTTTATCGAACTACTGAGAATCATAGAGACAACCTGTGCTAGCCATTTGGTTAGCAATGTGAGGGAAGAGCTTAATAAGCAAGACGGAAATGCAGGCGGCCTGATCCTGCAGAAGCATCTGCCAGAGGAAGAGTAGAATGTTTCTGATTCAGGCCTCCAACAGCCACGCTCATTGTCCTTCTTGTTCCACCATTCTCAAAGGACAATTTGCTTAGAAAGACATGGGAACCAGGTTGATTTTCTGGTACCATGAGACAGTATGTGTGCCAAACTACGTCTTTTTTTCTTGTACTTCCCAATTGCCACCAGGAAGTGACACTCTGTTGGGGGGATATCAGAACACTACATACACCAGGAAATGACAGTGTTGAGGGGGATATCAGAACATTACATACACCAGGAAGTAATACTCTGTTGGGGGGATATCAGAACATTACATACACCAGGAAGTGACACTCTGTTGGCAGGATATCAGAACACTACATGCACCAGGAAGTGACAGTCTGTTGGCGGGATACTGGGACACTCCACACACCAGGAAGTGACAGTCTGTTGGCGGGATACTGGGACACTCCACACACCAGGAAGTGACAGTCTGTTGGGGGAATACTGGGACACTCCACACACCAGGAAGTGACAGTCTGTTGGGGGGATACTGGGACACTCCACACACCAGGAAGTGACAGTCTGTTGGCGGGATACTGGGACACTCCACACTCTGCAGCATCTCTGCACATACTCTAGTAAACTAAAACCCTCATGTGAGCAGAAGGCAGGCTGGCATCAGGTACTGCCACATATCTTCAGTGGTCACTAGTATATGAATTAATAGTGAACTATATGACAAGTCAATGGGGAAGTATAGGCCTAGCTAAAATAAAATACCCCTAAAGGACGGTTTATAATGTGTGTGCACCCATCAGGACTGGTATTTGATTGATACAGAGTAGTCACCTCTAGATGTGTTGGGGCAGACGGAGGTACAGTGAAAAGTTTTGGAAACCATTCTGGGTGTGGGGGAGAATCCTGTCGCTATTATTATAAATTTACTAACTCGAGTACTGCTGTTATGTTAGAGCAGCAAGTCTGGATTTGTCTACCTTAGGTAGGCCCTTCTTATCAAGGCTAAATAAAAGCTTCCAGAGGGGTTTGGTGGTACAAGTCTGTCCTCTCAGTGTGTGGGAGGTAATTATGAGGAAGAGATGGTGTTCAGACCATCTTTGGTTGCATATGAAGATCGAGGCTAGCCTTGGATACATAAGATTCCATCTCCAAAAATAAAATCACCCAAACAAAATCCCTTCAGATTTCATTGCATACTTATTTCAATATTGATTACTGATTATTTGGTTTGAGGATGACCTGGGAAGTTCACCCAATCACATCTAAAAATGCATTTCTAAATTAAAACATTAGTTTCCACAGAAATTTTAACTAATATTATACCATCTCATAGATCATATGTAAATATATAATGCAACAGAATTATAATTTTTGTAAGCCGTAAGATGTCAGTGGAATTGTGATATGCTTTATAAAATAAATGTATATGGAAAATTTAGAGCATTTTACAGCTTTCAGAAGACACTTTTATTATTTCTTTTACTTTATTGCAGAGGTTTCTACTTGAGCCTTGTTTTATGTTGCCTGTTCTACTATACTTTGGTTCATGGTATCTGTTTTCTTTCTTAAATGGCAAGGCAATTTCATTATTTTGACACTTTATGGCAAGGTGCTCATATTTTATAAACTTGCAGAGAAATTTCCAAGTTTATATTTTTATTAAGAACCAGCAACTATCCATATCAGTGATCATAAGTATTGCTTGCAAACTGTAGTCTGTTGACTGTGGCTGCCCCCAACACTCTCAGCAAAAAGAACATCATTTCACAAGGACATCGTCATGGCTGATTCATAATACCTCCTACAGAGTCGAAGGAGGAAGGTCAATACCTTTTGCAATGCAATTTCTGATCTACATTAAAAGCAATTTTAAATTTTAGTAGCAAGAATACATGCTACTGGCTGCTCTCTAGACTAAAATTCATGTGGAGTTTTTTAAGTACTTCATTCTTACTCTATGCCTTATAGCATTGTTTATATTAAAGAACATGATTAATTTTGTCTTATTTCTTTAAATGTAAAAGTCAGGTGATGTAATACATTAATCTACCACTTAGTAGAGCTTCATTGGCTCACAACCATGGAATGCATAGCAATTCAAATTTCAAATGTAGTTTTATGACTGTCTTTCAATGATGTGATGATTGACCTATTGACTCGTAACTCTGCTACGTCTTCCCATATTGTCAGTTTCTTGTTAAACTTATTCCATCATCCATCACACTAGCAATGTGGTTGGAGCTGGTGGTTTCAAAGTCACAAACTGCATTATTTGTGAACGAGACAGCAACAGTCATTTCTGATATTTTCCTGGGAAATTTGCCTTTGGTGGCTCTCTTGGGTGCCAGACCACTTCCTAGCCCATGGTGGCTGGAAAAGCTATGACAGAGGGATGAAATATGCTATTCTACATCCACCATTGAGGCTCCACTTATGTAGATTCAGGTTCATAGCACTATGCTTGTAAACCCCAGAAAAAAAATCCAAAAATTTGAGAAAATGAAGCATGGGACAAATAAAGGCTGGGTAAGCAACCAAATGTGTGTATTCTGTTATCCAGGGGCTCTCGAGTGAAATAGCAGGGTGTTTAGGAAGAAAGGCTCTGCAGTTAGAACCCAAGTCTGGACATCACCAGACACTCCTAGAAGCAAGTTTATCTATATGTATATCAGTACCTCAGGCTGTAGTCCACAAAGAATAAACAATAGTGCTTTATCAGACTGTTTTGAAAGCATAAGTTCACAATATTTGGGGAACTTTTAAAACAGTGTGCCCCTCAGCCAAAGAATGGATAAGGAAATTTGGTGCATTTACAAAAAGGAGTACTTACTACACAGCAGAAAAAATAATGACATCTTGAGATTTGCAGGCAAATGGATGGAATTAGAAAACGTCATATTGAGTGAGGTATCCCAGAAAGACAAATATCATATGTACTCACTCATAAATGACTTTTAGACATAAAGCAAAAAAAAATTCACAACCCCATATAACCCAGAAAACAAAGAGCACCCTAAGAGACACACACATGAATCTAATCTACATGGGACATAGAAAAAGACAAGATCTCCTAAGCAAATCGGGAGCATGGGGATCATGGGAGAGGCGAGAGGGGAGGAAGAGAGGGAAGCAGAGAAAAATATATAGCTCAATAAAAATAATTTTAAAACCAACCAACAAACAAACAAATAAATAAATAAATGTGATGCAATGAGAAAAAAAATCCAGGTCTGCACCCTTAAGTCAGACTCCACAGACTGAATCGGACAACAACACCATCCTGTAGCTTTCTCTGGGTCAGAGTTAACCTGTCCGCTCTCAATTTCTAAAAGCTGGCTCCTCCATGCTCCTCATTATGTAATTACTGTGCTGAAGATGGGTGGTGGCAGTGCACGCCTTTAATCCCAGCACTTGGGAGGCAGAGGCAGGTGGATCTCTGTGAGTTCGAGACCAGCCTGGTCTACAAGAGCTAGTTCCAGGACAGGAACCAAAAGCAACGGAAAAACCCTGTCTCGAAAATCAAAAAAAAAAAAAAATTACTGTACTGAACTAAATCATGAGACATGAAAGTCCCTGCCACAATTAAAGGGTTACAAAGTCAGACACATTCTCTGTTTGGGAGATTCCTCCAGAGATTCTTCAGGGGGACTTTCTGTCATTTTTACTCTTTTTTAAAAAAAAATATTTTTGATTGAAATAGAGTTATTTCACTTCCTCCTCCCTTTCCTAATCTAGCCCCTCCTAGGTAACCTTTCTTTGAACTTTTTCAAGTGCCCTGCTCTCAAGTTGATGCTCTCTTTTTTCTTTGATTATTGTTATATACTTGTTTGTTTGTGAGTGTTAGTGTGGTGTGTGTGTGTGTGTGTGTGTGTGTAAGAGAGAGAGGGAGAGAGAGAGAGAGAGAGAGAGAGAGAGAGAGAGAGAGACTCACTCCTAGCAAAACTTCTCTCCAGGCATTAAATTGAAGTCTCTCCTTCTTCAGGGCCCACCATGTAAAGATCTCCTTCTGTTGTATTGTGTATATATGTACTTTCCCTCTTACCTTCTAATAAACCTGACCTCTGAACTGAATTATGACTTAGGTGTCAGCTTCCTTTCCAGACTGATTACTCCTGTTCTTGTTCTGCCGTTACAGCAGATACCTGGTATATTATAGGCACGATGCAAATCTTAACGAATGTTACCTTTGATGACCTTAATGCACCAATAACTTTCCTAGATACCTTTGTATTTCTTATACAACAAGCCTGATATTTACACAGTAGAATAGCAGAGTGAGAAAATTCAGATATACCTATTACAGTCTTACAACAGGGGAAGTCCAGAAGGGGAAAATGCCATTTCTTTCTGTAGGGAGTGTGACACATTTGCTTGGAAAGCAATTTGCCCTACCATGGACCGCTAAATACATTAGCTTCAATAGCATAATATCACTATTTGTGATTTTATAATTAGAGTTTACTTCTATATTTGTTCCATCTGAATCATACTACAAAGTTTTGCATTTTGTTTTGCTTTTTTATAAATTCAGAGTTTTTTTTAAAGGGGGTCATAGTCCATTACTTAATTAAAGACAACTCTTTCAAAACTATGTTTATTTGTTTTATCATTTCATGAAGTATTTGGCAAGCATTTTCAGACTGGGTATGGAAACTAGACCCACTGATGGAAAATGACGATGGCAGATCTCAAGCACCACCTTTTTGGGGAGGGTGGACCAGAAAGATGGCTCAGCAGTTACGAGGACTTGCTGCTCTTATAGATTACTAGAGTTTAGTACCCAATATTCGTAATCAGATGGGATTGAAGATTATATAAATGTAGTTACTTTCCTTTCATGACTTGGCCAAGTTATTTGTTATACAAGACTTAAGCTAGTTAGAATAGGATATTTGTATTTATTGTATATAATTTCGTAGGTTTGTACTTATTGTATATAATTGCGTAGTAGGCTTAGAACTCTCTTACTTAAACAAAAGGGGGAGATGCTGTGGGAGTTCCTTCAGCTCCTTCAGCCAATCGCCGCTGAGTTACCAGCCCATTGGGGCGTGGTCTCTCCCTTTAAAAAAAGCAGCGGCTGTCCTCAACTCTTTCTTTGTCTTCCGGCTCCGTTTCCGGCCCCTGGACTCCTTTCCTGTTCGCGCGGAGGGGCTGTTGTCTGGGACGGTAATCTGTAAGTTTTTTCCCCTTTGAATAAATAACCATCCTATTAATCATAATTCCAAACTGGTGTGGGATTGTCTGTGACTTACGCCTTCACACTACTGCCTATCACTCTAACTCCAGGAGATGTGATACCCTCTCTGGTTCCTGCCAGCTCCCATGTATGTGTGTGTGTGTATGTACATATATGTACATGAGACACTCATATCTCCACATGCAATGCAGAGCTCCAGCTGGGCTCTCTAAGGTCAGTCCACACAAAAGCTGTAAAATCTCAGAGCTGAAAAGAATGCATCTCCTGAAGTTTACTAACACTCTTCTGACTCCTGTCCTGAGGCCAGGATCTAAGAAATGTAAACATTGTGCTTGTGACACGCCCACTTGCTTATGAAATGCTGATTAGGTTTCCACTTAGAATTATGACTTAGTATTTAGCTTTCAAAAGTTAAATAAATTAACTTGGCTACAACCATAGCTATCACATTTCTGAAATGTCAAAACACCTTTAGGGCATTTCACAGAATCAGTTTTTATTAATAAATAAAGTTGAAGTTCTGGTCCATTTCTCACCTGGAAGACCATGATGCAATTTCAGAACGAAGCTGTGGCTACCTCACAAGTGGGGCCAGTGCTCTATTCCTAAGCTGGCGCGGTCTAATTGCTGACCACCAGATTTTAGGGGTGGTCACTCACTGGCTTCCGGTCACAGCTCTGTGCATTTCATCCTGCTTCAGGGTGTGAACAAAGCTAGAGCATTTTGTCATACAATTGTGCTGTTTGTTTAAGGTTTTAACAATTTAGCAAATCAAGATGCACCCTTCGTATCCAAATCACTATTTTAGATGCTTTATTGACACAATCTCTTAGATAGGCAGCCTGCAGTTTATTTTCAGTCATATGAAAATGCTAAAGGAAGAAAGGGGATCAAATTGTTTATTGTAGCTGAGAAAAGGACGTCTGTATCTATTTCCTGTGGGCTACAACGGTCAGGATACATTTCTTGAGAGATAGAGGATTTGAGCTGAGTCTCACATGATGAAGATTTAAACAGGGCATCCTTAGAGTCTCTCTTTCGATGTTTGGTATAGACTGGGAGGATGGAAACTGCATTCAGGCAGTGTGGATGATCTGATCCAAATCAGCAAGATGATCCCAGGGAACTGGGTGCAGTAGAGAGAGCATGATACCCAGTAAATCAAGCTGGACACTGGACGGGAGGATGATGAAAACTTGATGAAAATGTTTCACTTGATGAAATAGTTGGCCGAGCAGGAAAGCCAAGAAAGCAATTCTGTTTGGAAATAACTTATTCTACGTGTGTGTGTGTGTGTGTGTGTGTGTGTGTGTGTGTGTGTGTGTGTGTTAGGGGCTGAGAAGAGAAGAGAGAGGGAGAGGAGAGGAGGGAAGAAGAGGAAGAGGCAGAAACAGAGAGAATAGAGGGGTAGTAGTCAACGGGTAAATGCAGCAAAACCTTACAATCCTGGTCATTAGTAAAGACCTGTGGTAATTAAGCTTTGTGTAAAGGTAGGGACAGAAACATGTAACAGGTGAAGGCCATGTGTAACATGAGGGCTGGCTTGTTGGGGTATCTGTCCCACCCGGTACCCCACAGCCGGCAAGTCCCAAAGAAAATCACACACAAGACTCCATAAGGTTATAAACTGACTGGCCCATTAGGTCAGGCTACATATTGGCTCTTATAATTTATGTTACCCCATTATCCTTATCTGCATTAGCCACATGGCTCCATACCTTTCTCAGCTGGGCAAGTTACATGCTGCCTCTTCGGTGGTCTGCACAAGAGTGTGGAGGGAGCTTCCTGTTTTCCCAGAATACTCCCAGTCTCTTTGCTCCACCGCTACATCCTGTCTGGCTTTTCCAAGCCTATACTGCCTGCCTGGCCAATCAGTGTTTTATTAAAATATGATTGACAGAATACAGACAATTCTCCCACACCAGTCATGTGACAAGTGAAGGCCAAAAGGGTATTTTCCAAAATGCTCCTGGGCCTTGATGACATCTGGATAGAGGAAAAGAGAATTTTCTCACTGTAATTTGGAACTGAGATACCACAATTTCCTGGCCATGTGGGGACAACTTTTAGCTGCTGCCACAGGTCTAACATTTGTTGGAAAGAGTTTCCTTTCATTTTTAGTATCACCAGAGCAACCTCAGCTTCTGAAATGACTTCATCCACTTTTCCATCAGGGAGTCATAAATGTAGCAATGCCCCTGTCAATCTTTGAATTTTCCTCTCGGCCTCTTCCTAGGGCTTTTTGTTCCCATCACAAAGACTGGCACAGCGGTGTCTCAGGGCTACTTATCTCATAAAAGAAAAACTGAGGGAGTTAAGCTCTCTTTGTAGACCCCCTCTGTATATAAAGTCCAATACAGTACAAGGATAAATTTGTCATTGGCAATAATTATGGAAGAAGAATCGTTTCCTTTGAATAACAGTCTTTGCGTTAGCAATGGTTTCCAAAATTATTTGTGTCTCTGCAAATGAACTCCTGCAAGTTTCAACTTGTGTGAAAATATATCAGAAGAAAAAAATGGAGAACCTCACATCCCTGTATCTTCAGGGTATCTTTTTGTAAGAAGTGCTTAATCTCAATTTTATTGTAAATGCTGCTGGTTAATACACAACAGTAGTCAACCAAAATGATGACTCAGTTATCAATGAATATAAGTTTTTGCTTTGTTTTGTTTAGCTTGTTGTCATCTATTTCAAGCTTCAACAAATTAATGAAGTCTGAATTCAATTTGGATGCTTGGTTTGAGTCCCTCATTGATAGCCTGACTAAAAGGAATCGGCTGTGACTTCCCCTCTTTAGACTTGTTCAGCTAAATCTAAAAGTGATGGTACCTCTTAGAAGAACACGCCCTGTAGTGCCTGTGTGAATGGCAGTGCAGCGAGGCAGAAATGGAAAAGCTAAAAGCATTTCAGTCAGGGCAACTTTCCTGAGTTCCAAGCCCATTCCTGCATCTGCTTGATGACTGGTATTGAATGAGGCATTTGACGCCTGTCTGCTTCTGTTTCTTCCCTTCATGCAGTGAGAGAGGAAAATACAATGAGTGCTGCATCTGGATCTCAGTAGAGTTGATTTTCAGCAAAAGCATGGCTCTCTTCTCGTGAATTGGTTGTTGGTCTCAGAGTCATGAAATTGTAAAGTCAAAGTAATAGCTGCCCTTTGCCCCACTTCCACCAGCCACTTGACCCGTCTCAAGCACCCAGCACAGATTATAGTCTCTCTCCCCACTGCAGAGTCTGCCTTCCCCAAGCTCTGTCATCACTCACCTCTCTGCAAGCTTCACCGTCTTCTCTATCTTACATCAATATGTTGATATACAATATCTTAACTATCTTTCATTCACAATATTTGTGACAGCTTTCATTTCACAAAACAACTGATGATTTCTGCCTGGAACTGGAGTTACAGATGGTTGTGAGCCACCATGCGGGTGCTTGGAATCAAACCTGGATTCTCTGTATGAGCAACAAGTATTTTTAAACACTGAGCCATCTCTCCAGTCCCTCCCCGCATGCAAGACAAATCATTTAAATTTTCTTTTAGTCTATGAAGGAATAGGTTTTATTAAGACATTTTATAATGTTATCTTAACTCAAAATCATTTTTGAAAGAATGAGCCCACAAAAAAAAATCCAATGAAAATTCATCAAATTCAAAACAGGCCAGTTAACTGCCAGGAAATGTTTGAAAAGTATTCCTTTACTAGACACCCTGCACAACACATTCTGGGGCGTATGTTAGAATACAGTAGCAATGATTTGCAATGCTTGATTCAGGTACCTCATTTTATAAAGGTTTACATTGAAAGGGAGTAAGTGGGTACATGGCTTGATGGATGGACAAATGGATGAATACATGGATAAATGCATGGATGGGAATGGATGCATGGATGGATGGATGGATGGCAGAGTATACCTGCACACATATGCTGGAGAAGGGCGGCCTTTTTTTCTGTTTGTACAATCTCTTTCTATTGTCCTTAGGAATAAACCATGAAACACTAGGCGGGAGATGCGTGGTAGGGCTGAATTACTGCACACCTACACAGCAAGTAGCTAAAGAATGGATGTTTTGGATTGTGGAGGCTCACAAGAAGCCAGATTATGTACTTCAGATTTGTGACCCAGATGATTTACAAGGGAGTTGTTTTCATCCACCCCCATAAAATGGGATTGTTTAAGGTCTCATGCCAGGCCATATGAAAGCAAGAGATTTTTTCTCAGCTCTTAAGCCTATGTAGCTGTTTAGAACAACACCTGCTTTCTCAGCTGTTAGAACCCATGTGACTGTCTAGAACATCAGCCTCATTTGTAAAGGGGTTCTGATAATGCTCTTATGACTTATTAAAGTTTGCATTTTCCTCTTAAGGAAAAGCATTTATGCCATTTTGGAGCTACTGTTTGACTTTCAGATTATTTCTTATTAACAAATAAAAGGAATTTTTTCAGATTATAACTACAAACTGAAAATTTCCAGGCAAAAACTCTTAAACAGGAAATGCTTCAAAATTCAATGTTTTGAGCATTGATATAATGCCACAACTAGAAAATCCCATGCCTAGCCTCACTGGTAGACCAAGGTCAAATCACAAACAAACTAAAATATTCCTAAAAAGTACCTTTGGGCTAAGCTCATAAGGTATATATAAAACGTGAATTGTGTCTCTATGTAGACCTCAGTGTCATGATATTTCATTATATATATATATATATATATATACAAATATTCTAGAATCTAAAAATGTCTAAGTATAAAACACATTTGATTCTAGGCATCTTCAATATTGTCATTCAACCTATATTAATTTTGTCCAAAAATCAAAATTATAGTCTCTGGATTAATAGAAACTTGGGTTCAAACTCAAGATGGGGTCCTTACTCTAGAAACACAGTCTATATCCTTAGATATGTATTAAACAAGAAAATGCACACATAACACCAAATATTGCCATGTGGAAATGCATGTGCTGCATTTCAGATTAAAATATTAAAAACCTATTGTAATTTCTAAGTTCTGTTAATTATATAATCATATAGGGTAGATTCTTAAAGTCAATGTGTTGATAACACATACAGTGTGTATATGCCCGAGACAGAGTGGGAAAATGTGGATACTATACACTATAATTGATTGGGCGAAAGACTGTACTTTTTTAGATTTTTTACTTATTTTCTTGTTAATATCATGCATGGATACAATGTATTTGGATTATATTCACTGCCAATGACCCATTCTGATGCCTCCTGGATTCCCTTAACACCTCCCCACTTCATTTGTTCTTCTACCCCTCCTAAAACTGAGTCAATGCTCAAAGTGTACCACCAAATGAAGCAGGAGCATCCTACTGTGGGTCACACCAGTAAAGAAAACTGACTCACCCCTCCCAAATGCCATCAAATGTCAATATTCCCTCAACTAGGAGAGGAATCTCCTGAGCCCCTTTCCTCTCTCCATGCTACAGTGTTGACTGCCTTGATCTGCTCCAGGCTTTGAACCAACAACCACAGCTGATTGAAGAAGGACACTAAAAGAAATCCTACACTAGTTCAGAACTGAATATAATAGAGGGTTATTTATTTAGGGGTAGACTCGCAGATCACAATGCTCTGTTCGAACAGAGAACAGCCACCAAAATGCCACAGCCGGAAGAGAGAGAGCAGATGCACACTTTACATCAGCATATACAGTATATGAGGCCCCACCCAAGTGGGAGGGTAACTTAAAGGCTACTGGCTGCAGAAATTCCTACAGCAGCTGATGTGAGACTTTGCATGCAATGTCTATTATATTAAATATAGTATTTTACACCAAATTTCCCCAACCTCTGAACCTAACAACCTTTCTGTCCCTTCTTCTGTGATATCACCTGAGCCTTGAAAAGGATGAAGTATAATACAGAAATCCCACTTCTTTTCTGCACTATAATGAGCTTCGAGTCTCTGTATTAAACAGGATTGGCTGTATGAAGAAGCTTCTCTGATAAAAATTGAGTAATACACTAATAGGAGTCATTTTAATATTATAAACATTCAGCAAAATAATAGTACATTTCCCCGTAGGCCTATGATCTATTTAGCTGCAGGTTCTTGCTCTCCTAAACATTGACATGAATAGGCTCAATTTCATGAAGTGAACTATAAATCTAGTTGGAAGGTATTTGGTTATTCCTGTAACATTCATGCCACTACTGCACCAGGGAGCATCTCTTCCCAGGCAGGTCATTATTAGGTCCATGGATGAGACTGATGACTACTTTTCTCCTCTAATAGTGAGAGTATTTCTATGAATCATTTATCAAATCAGGCTAACATTCCTCCAGACATGCAAGGAATAAATGAAGAGTTTTGTAATGTATTATGATTATTATGGCTGCTTCTCCTCCAACATAACGTGACACAACCTTAAAACTATAATTCTCTTAGAGTTCTCAATACATTTGTTCAAGTTGTAGAATTTCATAAGGGAAATTTCAAACATATAAAGTCTTCTTTGTCTCTAAGCCTTGCTATTGTAAAGAAAAATATGTGTAAATTAAGCCAACGTATTCAGTATCATTTGCTATAGTGAGACTAAGGGCAACTTTGGTACACTTAGCAAGGCTAAATTTTATTGCTACTATTTTTAGGTTTTTTAATGCAGTTACTAGGAAAGCCTAAATTGAGAAGTTGGTAAGTCATTTCTTCTTGTCCTTTTAAGAGCCAACAGTAATAGTATCCCAGGATGTTCACAGTGAAGTTCTAATAAAGCTTATTATCAGGTTGGATCAATGCAAGACAGACAGGCAAGTATATTACCAAAGACAATAGACAGACGGGATATTTAATAAATGCAGTCAATTACTGAGAGTCTGTATTCAGGGATCATCATGGTGAATAGATGCCATCTATTCTGTATAATGTGTTTTTAAAAGAACATTTGGGACTCGTGAGTAGAAAATCAAAAGAAGATAGCTTTTAGCTCATTGGAATTAAAAAACTCAAAAATGGAAAATGGATTTTATTGGAATAATGCAATAAAAGGCTAGATTTTATTTTCTCAAAAGCAGAAGACACATATTCACTCAGAAAAGTCATTGTAAGGGGTGGCTGGACATTTTAAGAGGAAACACTTATTAGCTGAAGAAAGTTTTAAATTTATTTTGTTTTATTAAAAGAGACAAAGGGAAAATATTATTATTGAAAAAGAACAAACTCGGACCTTGTACTTCCCACGGGGCAGGGAACCCTGACTGCTCTTAGGACTAGAGAGGGAAAGGGAGGTGGGGAGGGGGAGGGAAAAAGGAGGCAGGGAGGAGGTGGAAATTTTTAATAAATAAATAAATAAATAAATAAAAAAAGAAGAAGAAGAAAGAACACATAGTATGAGTTTTGTGTAATTTGATCAACCTTTGAATATCTATAAAAATTACCAAAATAAGTTGTGAAGTTGAAAGATGCTTATTTACATATTAATAATAAAAATGTTTCAATTCCAGAAAAAAAAAGAACAAACTGGGGTATAGGCATGGGCTATTAGTTGGGATTCCATAACTTTTAAATGGAATTATATTTTTCAACTGAAAAATCAATGATCAGTTTATTTGCTTCTTTTACAATCTCAACCACAAAGTGACTAGAAATATTCCAGCTACTTAGTGAAGGAATTATTTTGTGCCATCAGGAAGGTACGAGTGCATATGTTCAGTTTCCTTGTGTCCTTACTTCTCATGTCACCCCGTGCCTCTGCTCCAGTGTTAACTTTGTTATATAATCAACTGTGTGGAGAAGCCAAATATTACTGTTCACAGCAGTGTGTCACATCAGAAATCAATTTGTACACATGTGAAGTCCTTTGCTTCAGAATAATAAGTGGAAACGTCTTGATTAACAGTGATTGTTCTCTGACCAATGGTGCCTTCTATATGACTTCCCTAGTTCCTCTTTCTTTTACAAAGGCGCAAAGCACAGCTAAACCATTTTCCATCCAGTCTTAAGAAAACCTTTTCTGCCTTCTACCACACAGCACATAGGAACAGTGTGCTTCTGCAATTCTTCCCAGGGATCCTTCCCACATTTTTTTTTTTTAGATAAGGACACCAGCAGGCAGAGAGCAGGGTAATGACTTCTTGATAAGAATGAAGTTTCACCTTACATTATATGTACTTGAAGTATTTATTATCTAGTCTACTACAAATGAGCTGAACTTTTGTGGCATGTATTTAGATGTAGCTTTGCTAACTCTATATAATAAATCATTTGAAAACTCAAAACAGGCTGTACTCAACAAACAGGTGTTGGATCAGCTTCTGAATGCTGGCATTCATAAAATAGCTCTTAAAATTATTTTGCAGAAACTAAAGCAAATGAACCGGTGATGGTGGCCCACACCTGTAACTCCAGAGCTTAGGAGGTGGAAGCAGATGGAATCTCAGTTCCAGAAAGCCTCAGCTAAGGAAAACTAAACAACAAAGTTAGAAAGACAAATATTTTGCCTTAATTCTTATACAATTATTTTATCCTCTCAATGATGATAATAAACACTGAACAACTTAAAACATAAGCACTAAATTGATTTGTATCCATTATCAATAAATTGACTCGAAAGCACCGTTTGTTTCCAAATGCCAATCTGATCCCCAACTAAACTCAAATTAACCAAAGATTTCTAAAACCCAAGCACCACACTAAGCTTTGAAGACACAATGAAGACTAAGACATGGTGGCCATTTTCTCAGGTAATTTTTTCTATTGTATGTAGTCTACTGAGAATCAGATATAATTCCAAGTTTCAAAACATGTGGAAGTGTAGATATGTTTGCATAAAATTATTAATATGCAGAACCATAATTACAAAATCCACACAGAATTTAGAATAATTAAAATCTGAGCCTATTCTTTAGTTGAAGAAATGTATCTCAGAACTAGAAACAAGAAATGAATAAATTATATTCATGATAAGAGTGACTTAATGTACAAATCTAGCCATTTCTAATTGTCAGGGAATAGGCAGATAAATTGAAGGTTCAATGACTTTAGAGAAACTTATAAGACTCATCTATTCTGAAATATGAGAAAACTGGGGGAAAGACTTTTTTCAAGCAAGAGAAGAAAAAATTGGTATGTTAGACATCAGCAAAGATGATTTATGACATGCAAAGAATTATGCTTATAGATCTTTTAACAAAAATACGTAAAACAAGTTCATAGAAAATGTAGAGCGAATGCATCTAAATTTGTCCTTGGAGTATCCAGAAATTATACTGCAAAATGTGTGACATACTGAATTCAGGAGTATTAGCAAGTTTATCAATTATACTTTTTGGAGAGTTTGTTGAAATTATTAGTACCTAGGAAATAGTTGTAAAAGAGGTTTCCATTGATTCAGGTTTAAGGCAGTACAATAACAGATAGAAAATAGTGTTGGTTCACTGTGTGAAGAGTATAAGCAAACACAAATCAACAGGTAGCCAGAGATGTGAGTCTGGAAGCCTTGGAGTACTAAGGACATTGACTGCCCGGATGCTAGGAATGCAGGATGACAGAATGTCTCCAGAAGGGCCACATTCATATTGATGTGAGTCGCTGGGTCAGTGATCATGGAGGAACAGAACGCACAGGTCGTCAGCAAGATTCCAGAGAGCAAAACAAGAGGAACTTGGGAGCTTCCAAGTGTCAGAGAGACCTTCTGTAAGCCTATACAGCTTCAATGGTGTCGGCCGGAACTCAAAAGAGCCTTGAATCACACACAGTGATTTATATGGTCACCCTGTCTAAAGATCTGACTGATTTGACAGAATCGGAAGCACCATTATTGGCGATGAGCTGTGAGTTTCTTGGAGACATCTTTCTTTACATGGCAGTTTCACACTAGCAATAAAAATTAAATCATATAATAACCCAGAACTCAATAAGCTCCATAGCATTTCCTCCCAGCTGAAAATACCACACACCAGGAAGATCTAGTTCTTAATAGGCTTCGTCCAACTGCTCAGACATGGCTCAACAGCTAGAGCTCACTTCTAATGCACTCAGATTCATGCGTAAGTAGGAACATTTTTGGTTTCACAGTTTGATGGAAAGTGGACAGTCATACCTGGGGCTAGACCCAAAACAACAACTTCCTCTGAAAGTCTGTGTTACATTGTAGAATCATTCGCTGATTGTTAAACACACACACGTGTGTGTGTGTGTGTGTGTGTGTGTGTGTGTGTGTGAAAGCGAGAGAGAGAGAGAGAGAGAGAGAGAGAGAGAGAGAGAATTTCAGTGTCTGACAAATGTGTGAAGGTGCCCACAGAGGCCAGAAAAATGTGTCTACTGTCCAGAGCTTAGAACTACAGCCTGAGTGCTGAGAATCAATCTCAGGTTCTTGGGAGAGCAGCAAATATTCTTAACTCCTGAGCCACCTCTCCATGTTTTCTTCATTTGATAGTAATTTCTCTGTCTTGTTAATGTAGTAATGATGATTTCTACACACTAAACTCTGTCACGGGCACATGGGCTCTTTCTTTAAATCACTTTTAAATGCACCATTTCAGATGAATATTATGATCGCCCTACAATATTAATATGAAGTTAGGTATAATTGTCCGTTTTAGCTTACAAGAAATAAAACTGTTTAGAGAGATGAATCACTAATCAGGGTCATTTTGGAAGAAAATCAAGTCTTTGCCATTGTCTTCCCAATGCAAACACCATTCTCCAATTACCATTAATCCTTCATGGATTGGACATTCACTTGCATTTAAAGTTTATGCGATTATTATGTCAAATGACTGCCAGAATTTGGACAGAACTATGCTAAAATGCACTTTTGACTCTTCCACAAGGACAAAATCTGCAAAGAAGGTTAGCAAGGCATGCAAAATGTTTTCATTTTCCAAAAACTAACACATTTGACAGACAAATACATGTGAACTATAAAGAAAGTTTGGCAGCAAGCTTGTTTGGAGAGTTACGACCTCTCAGAGTCTCTATTTAGTGTATACATTTGAAAGCAATAAATTTAAACTTACTTTGTTATCCTGCTAATTTGCTGGCATTCCTGTCTGGCCACCATTGGCTACATTTTAAAGAAATGAAATTTCTGCCACCAAGAGAAGGCTGCTGTCCTTCTTCACCTCACTCTAGTGCCCTCATTAAGAAAGATTAAGAAGCGTTGGAGAGGTGATTGAAGAAGGAGGATAGAAGACAGGGAAGGAATGAGAGGTAGACACATAAAAGCAAGAGAGGGAGAGGGAGAAAAAGTTCTTTATCGACGACACTAAAGAGATTGATGTGTGACAAACACCTGTAATCCCAACAACTGTGTTCCTGAGACTTTAGGATTGTGAGTCTGTGGCTAGCCTGCACTACATGGTGAGACACTGGGTCTGAAAAGTTAAAAATCCGGCCAGAGAAAGACAAACTGAATGGCCATAACCCAGAGAAGAGCTTCCATGTGTGTCTGAAGCTGCAGATGATAGAATTCCAAAGGACACAAACTTCATGGTTTCTATTATAAAAGATTGCTTGTGGGAGTGTCCAAGTCTGGAGTCATAAAATGCATCACTATCTAGGATATGCAAAGGAAATTGCCCTGTGTTCATGTGTTCTGCCTAAATTTCATCAAAGTTATGTTGTATGCTGTATTTAAATACAACATGTTATGTGTATTAGAATGATTTATTTTCTACAGTTGTGTGTGTATAATTTAGGCCATCTGTCATTTATAATCTGAATCTGGAGGAGGGAGTCACACATGCTCCCATGTAACAGGGACACATTCCTTTACAGAGTGGTGGGAAACAATGGCATTAAGTGGATTAGATTTTACTCAATGCTATAAGATAAAAGTGGAAATTATTCCCTCTATATCCTGAGCAGACTTAATAAAAATGTGAGTAGATGTCCTTCCTTTTCCCAGCAAAGCAATTACTGTCTACACTGTAAACTAAGTTCAGCAAGTGTTGTTAATGGGAAGGTTTGCATTTGCAATGCCATTGCATACAAAGACATGTCATGCATGGGGATAGGTGGCTTTGCAATTCATGGAACAACCTAGCAGCAAGCCAGCATGCTGCCTCTGGAAGCCCGTACATCATCTTTCATTGAACTAAGTGAAGGGAATGTTCTGAGCAGACATCTTTAATTCACCATAATGGACATTTTGGTTATCGTTAAATCATAAGCATCACTACCAGCTACTCAAATTATACCCATTTAGCTTTCATTTCTGGAATGCCTACTGCGTACTTAGGGAGAAACGTGCTTTTAGCTATGCTCTGGGACTTCACACCTTCAGAGGGCTGTGCCTTTTAGGAAATTACTTCGTAGTGGCAGGGAATGACAACCCAGTGGTCTTAAAGAGTAAATGTACCTTCAGGAAGTAATTTTCTCACCTTGCCCACAAGAAATTTCAAATAATGATAGTCATGAGTAATTTTCTACCACTGAATTCACGATCCCATCATGTTTCTTGCGAATGCTCTATTTCTCAGGTTAAACCAAAGTAAAAACCATCTTCTTCCTCTAAACTCAAATGTGGCATCTACATAATCAATATAGATAGTCAGATAGATAGATAAGATTTATACATACATACATTTAAGTCCACATATGTAGCCACAATATAGTTTCACTCCTTCCTTTATATTTACATATGCAAATGTATACTACTAAAGAAAATCATTTCCAGTTTGTATGTGGGTAGAATTCCAAAGGTTGTATCCAAATGACTTTCCTAAAATTTGAAATCTCTCTTTTCCTTGCAACAATATTACGTAAATTACAATTCTGTCTGTGAAGGTTATAGTCATCAAAATCAGTTTAAACAAAAAACCTTCTATCTCATCAATTGAATATCCTAAAAATAACCTAAAAGTCTGGAGTGTGTACCCACTTTGTTGGTACATACCTCCTATTACATTGATGAGTGCCTGTAAATGTGATCCTTCAATGTAACTTGAATAGACTTCCATGTAAGTCATGCATGTGTTTCACAGCGTAGTCTTATTTAGAAATTAATGCATGGATGAGATTTACACTGAGAACTTTCCACAGATAAGTTAACTTCCAGCTTCTGTGTTTCTCCTACTCACAGTGATGGTTATGTCCATGCCTCTCTGACTCTTCACCACTCAATATAATCTCTAGAGTTCTCAGTTCCTTTACTAGATTATCACAAGGCATCACTAACTGCCTACCAGCTGAAGACTAAGTGCCCTTCTTTGCTAAGGCTGAGGAGCCTTTAAACATCCTTGAGGTTCACTGCCCATGTAGCTCAATTGTGTGTATTGACCGTCTCAGGTTTATTAAATTACCCCAATGATACCATTTACGTTACCCCCTTGTTTCCCTCTCCCTGTCTCTCCCTGTGGTTACTTATCACACAGCCTTTCCATGTTCTTGACTTAGCCTGTAAATAAACAGTAGCCTTCCCATTCCCTCCCCAGTTTCCCTGGAGTTACAGTGAATACTCCATTTATATAGAGCAGACTATTTTTTTTCTAGCTTAGTATTAGTAAAGACCAGCTCCTTTCCCCGTCTGCTTTTAGGGTTAGACAGAGACAAGGAGAGGTCTAATGGAGAGCAGGTTCCAGCCTCCATTTTTCACAGATAGTTCTGACTCTTATCAGAATAAGATAATATTTATAGCAATTTCCTGACATTCTGTGGACTCCAGTGCAGGTTCTGTCTTTGAAGAGAATTCACACTATACTCTTTTTAGGTTCACTATCGTTAATATTACCTCTTACGAGAGACATGTGTGTTTTAGTCCCTGAAGGATTTGACATCTCTCGTTACTTTATGCAGCTCTACATTTGTTCATTTGCGCTTTGGTCTCTGACTGCTTCTTGTTTATGTCTTTTTCTTTTATCATCCATTTTAAATCTACCAGCTTCCCCTATGACCCCCCTAAATAATTTCTTACCACACTCTACCATTATAACCTGTACCTCTTTAAATGCTTACTTATTTAGAATCTGTGCCCACCAACTAGAACACAAATCCCCCGAAGGAAAATCCATGTGCCATTGTTCACTGGAATATTGAAGGTTTGGGAATCATATTTACAACAGAGGTCTCTAGAAAACATTGATTGAATAGACAATATGCTGAAACATCCAAGTCTGCTCATTGGGTTGATTGTCATGATCTCAGTTTTTATTTGTATCATTTTAAAAGATGATCTTAAGATCTAGAAGCATCTATTTTGCATATGGTAACAGAGGGCCCCTGCAGGTATGTCTTCTGGTCTGATTCCTCTATCCAGCAACCTCTGTTTATCCATGAGCTTTAAAAACACTGTATTATTGAGAATCGAAAATAGTCCACAGGCAAGAATAATTCCTGTAAAACAATGTTGCTGTTTTATTAATACAACCCCAAATTATCTCTCTGCTCCTCTCTTGTTTCCTGTACGTACCTCTGCATTCTTTCTCCACTCAACACCCAGGTTGAACCCTTTATTCACAAGCTACCATCAGCCAGGTCCACCCTCTAATTAAATCCCTCACAATCAGAACACACATCTGGTCTAAAATGATAGGTTTTGTCCAGGGAAATGTTTGCAGTAGAGAGACATTGAATATAGAGAAAGTTTAGATAGGAGATAGGAGATCTGCAAGGAACTAAAAACAGGAGAGATAGAAAGGGGGCAGAAAGGAGTCTTTTCTTTTCTCTTTTTTTTTACGGAAGTGAAGTGATCCAGGCTGAAAAGAACCAAGTATGAGGGAGTGGAAGGAGCAGATGGTTTAATAGTGAGTCTTTTCAAAAGCATTGTGGATTGACATTCTTCCTTATTGTTAGAGGTAAATTAAGTTCATGATCCTGTAATGAAGAGACACTGACCTAAAGTTTCGGTAATCAGATTTAGATATCCTTGCCCAGTTGGGAACAAATCAATCACTTAAATCAAATCATGCACTGTCTTCTAAGTCAATCACTTAGAAGACAGTGCATGACAATTGGGTTGTGTCTGGCTTTCCCTTAGGTAAATAAGACAATCACCCCCAAGCATTAGCTAATTTATACTGGGTTGGATTGTCTGTTGTCAGTATGCCATTCTAGGAACTGAAATGGTAGCTAGTTTCTATAGTCACTGCTCTGAAAAACGGAGTTCAGCTCAATTTGACCATGCTTGTGTCTAGTGGCTTTCCAGTTCACTCAAAGTCTATATTTTCCTCTAATCTCTTTTCCCACCTGATGTGGGAATAAAGAAACTGCCTTTGCCTGTTGATAGGGCAGAGCTTAGGTATGCAGAGAAGATGGAACTGAATGCTCCCTAGAATCTGCAATACTTCTCAGATCGTCACAGTACCTTCTTCCTCCTTGCCTTCAAGTATCTCCTCAGGTTATCTTTTTTATAAGATTAACTTGACCAGCTTACTTATTAAAGCAAGAAAGCTTCTTCACAACAATTCACCCATTCAATCTCCTAAGACATCTTGGATCTTTTATCTGCACAGTGCTTATCCCAATATAATATCCTGTACATGCATGAGCATATTTGGCCTGCCTCTCATCACTAAGATGTAAGTTCTGATGAGGCACAGACCTCAACTCTTTTTAATACTAAATGTTGTCTTTAGTCCCTAATACTATTTGTTGGATGACACAACAGGCAAACAAGTGACTAAAGGGTGGGACAAGCCACCTAGTACAATGACATTGTCTTAGCTTGAAAACTTAGCACACAGATTAATTAATAGGGACTGAGAAGTGCTTTTATTACAGGAGTCCAGGCAAAACAAGAGCCAAAATAAGGGATAACGAGAGATGTTACAAGGGAAGAGCATTCAGGCCTTTTCTGCTCAGTTCCCAGCAGTGAAATGCATAAATAATTCAAATTTATAACCAGATCACTGATGAAATGACATAGACATGCGATGTACTACCAGATAATCCTTCTGTCCTTTTTAACTGACAGGGGAAAAGAATTCAACCATGAAGAAAGATAAAAATGTTAAGAGTGTGGGGCAAGGGGATCTCTAAATATACTGGATACACCAAAAAAGGAAAGAGTAATTAATTATGTTGTTAGAATAAACACATGATTTGTGTTCCAAAACTGAGTAGACTGAACTAATCAAATGTCATGGTGACATTTCTAATAATGATTGCACTCTGCAGATTCCATTAGTGGGTTTTACCTGCCAAGAAAAAAGTTACAGTGTATCAATTAAATAAACAGGAAATTGTCTTCCTCCTCTTCTCCTCCCAGAGAGAGTACATGCATCTTACTGATACTCAGAAGCTTTGAAAAATAAGTGAGCATTTACATAAGATTAATAACTCCCTTTGCTTCCCCAAGAGCCCCAAATCACTCTATGCTGCCTAACCTTGGATTTATCTAATATCGGTTTTATAAAAAGTTTCTTAATGATAAGAACAAATTAAAAATGGCTAAATATGTCAGAAAGTATCATGAGTTTCTAATACAAAGTCCTCTGTGTTAACAAACGCACCTGCAGTGTTCCCAAGATTAATGGCAAATGTCGTGGTAGAATTCATCTGAGCACTGCATTTGCCTGGTTATACTTATAGATCATCTTAAAATCACCTGCTCGGGCACAGACAATGATATCATAAATATGTATTTGAAACTAAATTTAAATTTTAGGAAGGCAATATCCATTCATTAAAGAGAAAGAAACAAAAGCATCACAATGAATCTCAGGTAAATGAAAAGGCTGAATGTAGAGATGCAAAGAGACTCCCAGTCTCTTGTACCTGTGGAGGTGAGGCTATTATTATTCAAAGCTAAGCTACCCATCAATTGTTTCTTTCCAAAGAAACACTCTTGTCTGAGGGATTAGTGAGTTTGAATTCAATTTCTATAGACCAAGTTTCTTAAAACGGTAGACTCTTCAGAAACTTCCTGTATGTATCAAAAGGATTTTGTTGTTGTTAGGTGTTCTTGCTTAGAAATTGAAGTTGCTAGGTGTCCATCCCGTTCTTGCCTCCCTTGTTCATGTACAACAGAATTATCTTTCCTGTTCCAATCAATCTTCTCTCAAGGCAAACTTAATGGACTGTGGAGGTGTTCCAGAGATTTCTTTGCTAATGCTTTTTTTTGTGTGTGTGTGTGTTTTTTTCCAAAGCAGAACGGTGAAAGAAGTCAAAGACAAGACGAATTCACATGTGCTTTCATGTTCTTTAAGTTCACAAATAGGCAGACTATAACTATGGTGAAAAATTCGAAGTAGCACTGTAGTGAGCTGAAGGGAAAACCACAAAGATCTCTACACAACATCATCCCAGAACCTGTAAAGTGATTTTATTTGGGAAATTCTTTTGCACATATAACTAATTTAAATATCTTTAGGAAAGGTGCATGTTGCAATACTCAATGAGCTTAAACAATTAGTATGTCCATAAGGGACACACAAAGGAGATACCAGAAAAAAAAAGGCTTAAATAAATTAATTAATAAAAGCTTTTGACTTTTATAGTGGAAGGGGATACTAGAGTAATTACCCATGAACCCAGACCTTACTTGTTGCCTCCCAAATTGTGAGAGAATAAGGCAATCTCATTTTAAGCTACCAAGTTACAGATTAAATTTCACTGCAAAAAGCTATAGGAAATATTGTCTATGGAAAGTTACTTAAACAAAGGAGGGTACAAAAGAACACTAACAAAAACTGGATGAACTCTAATCTTGACTAGGAGGCCGCTACACAGGGTTTTGACACAAATGACAACAACAGAGGTTTTCCAAAGAAAGATGTGTATTGGGGTATAACTAGTCATGGGGAGAGCAGGACATATGTACAAAACACATGAAGCTCTGGGAAGACTTAAGGAGATTGGATGATGGGCAAGTTCTTACAAGCAAAAACTGAGGAAAAGAAGTACATATTATAAAATAATGATCCTTGGCCACAGGGTTAGAATCAGTGGTGTTATCAGTCTAAGGTTGACCAGATAGTCACAAAGGAACTATTTTCCTGAGAGAAATGTTTGTATACTGTTCTTGTGGCCTCTGCAAACCTGTGTTTAGACAACTGGACATAAGAGTGCTTCCTTTATAAGCCTTTGGGTCTTACATCTTTCCTTGTTGTCATCATTAACTCAGGTGACTCCACTTTGAGTCTAACAAGTGTCATATTTCTTTCACAGTGGCCCATAGAGCCGTCACTCAGGATAAGTGCACTACACTCCCCTCATCATAAAAATGACATCTCTTGACACCTGAGCATGACCATGCACCTTATAACAAGCTTTCATGACAGAAGCCTTGCTATAATGAAGCTGAAGAATCTCTGTCACCTAGTGACATGACAGCCATCATAATTACGTCACTCACACTTGTAATGCAGTTAGTGTTTGTAAACCTACTGCACAGTCTGTCGAATACAGGTGGAGTTCATGCAATTATATACAGGCCATGATAACCAATAATGGTAAAAATGTGACTGCTATATGTTTATATCAGCACCCTATATATCTGTCATTATTTGAGGATGTGTGGGTAAATTTTATGCAAAACAATACCATATGATAAAGCAACAGCAGCCTCCCACATCTCCTGTTCACCATATCTTATGATTGTTTCATTGTCCCTCATGTGGGATTTAAATCTCGTGTTGTTTTGTTCACCAAGGCCCCAGCAGCATTTTTCAGCATCATGCATGAAACTTGTACAGCCAGCCTCCAGGTTTGTACAAGTACATGCTATGATCTTCAAGAATTACCTAACAACACATTTCTCAGAACATACACCATTATGAAGTGAGGCATTTATGTATCATAACATAACATGAACTAATTTTAAAATATAAAAATAAATCTTCAAAGTCCATCCAAAGCTTTTCTCTTTTTTTAATTTTTACTTGATAATCATTCTTTTTTATTTTTTAATTTATTTTACATACCAGCCACCATTCTCCCTCCCCTCCCTCCTCTCACTGCCGCCCCACGCACCTCCCTACCACCTCATCCACTCCTTCGAAATGGTAAGGCCTCCCAAGAGGAGTCTACAAAGCATGGTACATTCAGTTGAGGCAGGACCAAACTTCTTCC